>NW_016157185.1:493264-531873 GCF_001687245.7 Rhagoletis zephyria
TTTAAGACATTGTGATTTAAATAATATCAACAAAATTTCTGTGAAAAACCGAAACCGGAACGAAACCGAAACCAAAACCGAAATAAATTTTGAAGAACGAAACCAAAACCGAAACCGAAACACTTGGCAAAACCGAAACCCAAACCGGAACGTTATTTTGAATCGGTTTCATTCCTTGCTTTATTATACTAGAATTCAATGGGATACAAAACAGAATCTAATTAAAAAACTAGAAATTTTTACGAAAATTTGTTGATTTTTTTTTTAATTGCATAAATTTTTAGGGCAGTGTCACTCGATTGGTATATTTGTACAGATTTGTACATTTTATTATTGGGCTGTTGGTACGAAATAAAAAAAAATGGGAAAATTGACACAATTTTTTTTTGTAGTCAAAAGATTGGTAGATTGGTACAATACAGCATTTCCTATTGAAAAATTTCAACAAATTAGTTTTCGTGATTATGATAAAGAAAATTACTTGGCTATTCACACAACTGGGATACGTACGTTCACTATGATTATTTGGCCGTGCTATCATAGTAGCACAATGCCTATAATATTTGACTTACAAACAAAATACGGGCGAGAGATTCCTCGCCACATTGAGTTCACTGCCGTCGTCCTTTTTAATGAGTCCCTGGGTTACACAACCTTCCTTAGCCTTGCTGTACGCTGAAACTTTCGATTCCACTATAGCAATGCCTCCATGAGCTTCTTTTTCCACTGCTTATGGATTTCTTGTAGATCTTTAGAAGATCTCTGTACTCATCCCAACATTCGTTAGAGTCAGCACATTACGCTAGCCTAAAAGTTTCCTTAGCCCGTTTTTTAAGGATGCTAAGTTCGTGGCCCCACCAAGCATCATTTAGTATTTTGGGCAGGCGTTCGTTCACCCCCTCCAGATCCTTTACATCTCTAACCGAACTGGACGAAATCAGTCTGTTCTCGACTAACATTTGAAAAAGGGGCCAGTTTCTGAGGCAGGGTTTCCTGAGAGAAGTATCCCTTAGGAATTTTTTATCAGAAATATTAAAGCCTATATAAGAATCATCCGAGAAGGAGGGCCTATGATAACGTTCCGTCCTCTGCGCTTCTCCTCCTCCACCAACCTTCTAAACTCTATGGGTGCGGCGTCTACGTTGTGCGCGATGTAGCACGATCTCAGGATTACAACCTCCTCCCGTCTCCTTCTATGGTCACAACCACCAAGTCCTCAGTACTGTAATTAAATAAAGTGTATGAGTACAAGTCATTTCTTATCAAGATTGCCTACCCTCTACCCAGCTCTCAACGGGAGCCATGACTCCTGGACAAGCTCCACGTCGAATGACTCCTCCTCCAATGTGATGAGGAATTCGCTCGAGTTCACCTTATTTTAGGAGGTCGATGCTTGCTCCCCTCCACCACCATGGCCTCACCATAAGGTCCTTCTCGACTTCCCTGCTTCGAGCGTGTTCTGATTGTCGTCTTTCGGATGTCTCTTCTTAAGTCGAATTTGATATTTTTCCATACTCCGGGTAAAGTAGGTCCTCCGCCACCTCATTTAACTGGAGAATATAGTTCTGTCCCTCCTCCGCAGGCTTTGATCATGGGGATCAGAACTCTATCCACCACCTCGTAACTGTGTCTGACCCTGACTATAGGGGTTCGGCACCACTTCCTTTAACCAACTCAGTGTCCCGTCGTCGTTGTATTGAATGAGTTTTACCCCATCAAAAGGGGCATAGGCCTGCTTGCTTCATGCATCTTCCTAATTGCTCATCTGTCCATAGGGCTCGCTGCGGTCCAGAAGCCCCACCATCAGATATTGCCTGGCTATCTCACTCAGCTTCGCTACAGGGAGCCGAGAACCATCGTCCCTAGCCCACTGCTCATCGCGAATTCGTTCGCCGTCCATCTGTCCTGCCTCCTTGGAGGACGACAGTTTGTCGTCGTCACTGTGCCGTCCTCTGCTGCGCCTACTCGATGCTATTAGCGTATCTAGGGTCACCGGATGCTAATCTATGGTTGTAAAACCACTTCCTTCCTGCCTGCACAACTTCTCTGGCCCATACCGGGTGCTCAGTTTCCCGGTATGTAGGATCTGCTACGGCTCTGAGGCGTTGAGTGATGTTGAGGTCTGCTCTGTATTTCAATAGGGCTCTTTTCCCTTCTCTATATCGCAATTTCTTGCTCTCAAACGCGTCATCCCTCGCGCGACTCGCTAGGAACTCCTTTTCTCTCACTGAGCTGGCACTCGATGCGCCCTCATCGGCACTGTCCAGGTCAGAGTTTTCGCTTGTCGCATCTCCCTTGGGGACTCTTGCGAGCGACTCACTCTCCCCGCCGGCTTTCTCTTCCCTTCTCTTCTCTCCTCCTTCTGCTTCGATTGTATATTTAAGTGTTCATTCATCTTGGTCGTCCTACCACCTTTCCGACAAGGCGGACCCTGTGATCAAAAGTATTTGCGGGGAAAATGTCGTCCACCGCAGTAGCGTCCCTTGTCACGGTAAGGACACCGTTACTTCCCGAAGCGTCCCGTTGTCGGAAAGGCTCCGTGAGTGGCTGGGCTATTTAAGAGCCCCCAGACTGGCCGATCCTCTGCATGGAAACGCGTGACACCTTGATCCGACCCCTGTAAATATAGCTCACAACTATGATAAAAGATCATTTTCGTATGACAGAGCTATTGATGAGCTTAAGCACACGGCACCGATCCCTTATCTTAGCTGGATACCGTCCTGACATCGCACTGGCTCACTCTGTGGTACCCATTACCAGTCGGCACCCTCGTGGAGGGTTTAGTCGAGCATTATCGCCAACCCAGCTAAACAAAGTTCAAAAAAATGTTTATATGGAAAAAATGCACAACACTGTCAGAAAAAAATCAAACATCAATGGGATTTTGCAGCAATCCAATTTTTTTAATTTCTGACAAAGTTATAAAATATTAATGATATAATGAATATTAGGCAAATTCTTCTAAATTTTTAATACATTTTTCAACCTTATATAAATGGTTTATTTTATAGATATTTTTTTATAAAAAACTAACGATTATTTTGAATAATGTTTAGATAAGCTCTGTACAGAAAGTTTTTCTAATGTGTGTATGTAGTTTGAAATAAAATTCTTATTTGCATTAAGTATTAAAATAATTATTTATCCATAAATACGTACTAGGGATGTAATACCGGGATCCCGGGACCCCGACTTTTTTAAATCTTGAAAATCCCAGGACTATTTGCATTTTTAGCTTTTCTCTCTGACGTCAGGATTTTTTAAAAGAACTTTGAAAATTGAATTATATGAGTAATTCAGAAAATGGTTTAAAAAATTTAGCTCATGGGTATCTATCAAATTACAGAGAAAACTCTGTAGAGAAAGAACAGATTCAATTTTTTGGTGCATAAGGTATTGAAAATTGTATCCTTGAATATCTTTGGAATTTCGCAATATTTATTTGCAAAAAATTATATGTTAAGGACTAATATAAACTCGACAACGTCCTCGAATATAGTTCTTCTAACTTTATAAGCTTAAAAAAATTATATTGATTAAAAGGGTATTTCAATACCTGTTCGTCCTTATGAAACCGAAATAAGTTTTCTCTTTCATTAGATACCCATTTTTATTCTACGTTGCACTGAATTTTAAAAAATAATTTTTTAGAATTGATCATATCTTTGAAATTATAAAGTTCTAATAAAAAAAATTTTAAGCTTAAAATGCAAGTTTACTATATTTGGCCCATAGTGCTGTGAGTATATCGATAGCTCGGTGTGTTTTGATTTTTTTGTTTCAACCTGTTTCAATATTTTTACTCAGAATTTTCAGAAAAATTTTAGGAACGCAATTTTATAAGTATAGCCCATTAAATTACGGGAGTAGGAACGATGTCCCGAAAATCCCGTGATCTCAAAAATCGAAAAACTTAACATCTCTAATACGTACATAGGGCTCTCCCGTTAAACATATTGTAATATTGTAAGTACGCAAATCTCTTTCCTCTTACAGATAATTGCAAATTTATTTGTTTACACTCGTGGCGCTTGTTTGCGCTACATGCCAGCGTAAAGTTGATTCTTGCATTTCAATATTTTATATAAAAGTACTCCAAGTACATAGATGCATATTTGCTTTATGCAACTTGCAACATGTGGCATTATCAAATTAAAATATTACTAAGTCTTAAACAAACGCTGTCGCCCCTTCTCACTTGATTGCCCCACTCCAACTTGCAACTTGGCACATTTCCTATCGCCTGGTAGCTTATCGGCTAACAGCATCTTCAAGAAGCGCTGCTGCAGGTGCTACCAACGCGGTTGGCAGTTAGCTTTACGTCAGCTTGTTTATCGTCTCGCCGCTTATGTTGCACTACAGCGAGTGCAGCAACAATGGCAAAAGTAGTTCAACAATCGTAAACGCCGTGGAGCAGGTTGGAAGTTGCAACGTAATGGCGTCCTTGGTAAAATGTGTCTTAAACATGCAATGCCACAATTGCCACCGCGCATGTCACCGGCGTTCTTACTTGCGGGATAGCCGTTATTCAAAGCCAATCGCGAGGGTGCAATGCTGCTCGTATTTCACCGCCGCCTTAGCACAACTGCTGTTTCCACCACAAACACCGTAACCGCTGACTTATTTCCTATTGGAATTAGTGTAGTCAATATCTTCTGCTTCTACTTCCCCTGCATCTGGGCTATTGTGCATCTCTTCCTTAAAATTGCGTTGAGAGTTGCCTCTAGTTGGTATGAGGTGTGTCTTAGCTCCATGCTCTTTTTCTCTCTTGTTCGCTTGCCGTGGTGCAGCTAATATTTTAGCAACCTGCTACAGCAACTCTGTGCACAATTTCAGTAATACGTCGTAATGTTATATTTTTCTTCTTACATTTTAACCACATTTACCAACCTCCAGACCCTACGTAGCACAGTTTTGCTTTCTTTACATTGTATTCCAGTGCTTCCTGTCACACCGCACTTCCACGTGCCGCGCTCTCTTTTGTAGCAACATCAATAAGGGGGGAGTGGTGGGATCGAACGAACGGATGTGGCATGTGGCAGGGTAGTCCGTGAACTAAGCCCGGTGAAGAACATAACTACTGTTGCTTCAGCGCAGAGCCTGCAACAACAATAAAATCATAAATGCCTTAAGTAAGAGGGCGCCAAGTGTCAACAACTGTGCGTCACTCAGCCGCCCTGCGCGCCCACCCATCGGCATAGTTGCCTTTAAAGCGAATTGCGTTGCTTGACGCATAGCAATAGCAAAGTTCTGTTGATGCTGTACCACCATACAACTTCATTGCGCCACAGTTTTTACTTGTGGCAGGACCAAAGTAAGGATAGGAAAACGTGGAATCAAAAGAAAAAGATGTTTTTGGTCGCAAGGCTGCATGTGCAGATGTGCATGGAACTGCGCAAAAAAGTTTCTACATACAACTGCGAGTTGGGACCAGCGAGCGGTACAGTGTACGAACGATAAGTGCGTGAGGCAACACCCAGGTGGGCGTTTGGAGCCACTGAGGAAACACCCGGAAATGTGTAAGGATATCTGTACGTGTATGCTTTGCTTTTCAAGTGTGCGTGTGTGTACGCTTGGGTCTTACGCACTTTTCAAATCCAAGAGGTTCAGATCTAGTCTGTGGGTTTTTTATGCTTTATGTATGCCGTACGGACTGCATGCTATTTTTTCAATGTTCACTCACGCAGCATAGACTATGGCTGGAAGTGTCAGCGACAGTGCGTTTGTAAAATATATTCAGGGTATTAATGGCCCGTCTACATTGTGCCAGTATGTAGCACGGCAACAGGCACTGTCTTTAACTGATTGCAGTAAAACGTTCATGCCAGTAATGGCCCCGTCAGAATGAATACTTTGCGTACGTTCCGCTCAATGTTGAAACCGACAGTTGAGTACACTGAGGGGGGAAAATATTAAAATCAAATAGAAACGTAACTCATCTTAATATAAACGTCAACGAAAATACTGTATATTGGTAAATAATTCAATTCCATTATGCGCATATTAAAATTACCGTAATCGTTCTGAATAAGCATCCGTGAAGTGAATAATCAAGACAAAAACTAAAAGAAAAAAAAAGTAAGTGCGCCCGGGCCACACTGGGGAAGTGAAACTTACGTTACATACATATCTACTTTGTCTCATAACCAATATAAATACATACATATGTACATACATATAAACATCTGGTTTTGCTTAAGGTTATTTGTTTGTCTTTTTTCTATCTAGATCCCTACCTCTACCCCTGTTCGTTCTAATTACATTTATGTTATTCTGTTTTCCTTTATCTTCATTTCTATCTTTATACCCTATCGATAACAAAATCGATAGAAACATCTAATAAAATATCGATAACTAAACCGATAATAATATTGGTAGTAAAATCTAATAGAAACTCGATAAAAATGTCCATAACAAAATCAATAAAACTATCCATAACAAAATCTTGAAATGTCGATAACAAAATCATAAACATTGATAACAAAATCGATAAACATTGATAACAAAATCGAAAAATATCGATAACAAAATCGATAAATATCGATAACAAAATCGATAAATATCGATAACAAAATCGATAAAAATATCGCTAACAGAATCGATAAAAATATGCATAACAAAATCTATAAAAATACTGATAAAAATAACCATAACAAAATCGATAAATATCTATAACAAGATCGAAAAAAAACGATAAATATCGAGAAGTTTTTATCAGTACATTCAAAGATGTGGAATATGATGAACTAGAAAATTATGCCGGCTACATGATTTCAAAAATGGGGTTGACGACTAGGTTTCAGAAAGCATGAAGAGAGTGTATACTTACATATCGTCGCTTAAAGTACAAAACCGCGTAGCGTCGTTCTGCAAAACCGCGTAACTGACATTTTTTGGCAAAAATTGGATTTGCTCACACAAGCTCTTGGCTCAAGCCTTATCCATTCGTCCTGAAATGCGATTTCTTTGTAAAAAAGAGAACCATTTTGAAATATGAGTGATTTTACTCTCTACAAAATAATTTATGCAACCTCACATACGCAGTTGTGCATTTTGTTGATACACGGTTTTGTACTTTAAACGACGATCTGTTAGTTGTTTATCGGAGGGCGGTCTGTTCAAGCCGACTTCAGGTGGTTTGAGTAAATTAAAAATTTGTGAAATTTAATGATGATGCGCTAATCACAAAGCCTAATTTTTTGCAAAATCTGATGAGAAATTTAAAAGTAAATTTGAACCAAGATATAAAAAGGTTTTATTTGGGAAGAACATTCTTTAGAATTCGACTTTTAAATCGCAAGATTGCGTTCAAAATAAGAAAACAAAAAACTAACAGAATAATGCGCGCGTGGTTTTTTTTACAAAATGAAAAGAACAATTACGATGAAGTCTCCTTTAACAGTTTACATTTTAAATATTTTTAATAAAAAAAAGGTACGAACCACGTAAGTAAAAAAAGTACCAGGCACTAATAATGGTTTTTGATTTGAAATGTTATTACATTTGTATAAATATGGGAAAGAAAATACTCCGATTTATTGTTTTAATATTATCAAAGTGGCAAGGCCGTTGATAATACTCACAATTTATGAAACTACAAACAATGTTATTATCCGCCAAAAGTTGTTTATTGAAACTACCTACTTTTTTTTTGTATCATGCTTCCCATATACCAAACGAAAGGAAAACACCTGAATTTTTGATTAAAGAAAACAAAAACAAAATCTTTCGAGCGGTTTTCGAGCGTTTTGGTTATAAAAAAATTTGCTAATTTAAAAAAAAAAATGTTTGCCATTGTTGAATTTATATAAAGTTTGTACACGATAATATTTCTACTGCTCCAAAGAACCTATATCCCTAAAATTAAAGTGATATCTGCAAATCATAAGTTGCTAGAGAACTTTAAAGGTCAAAATTTACCCCAAAATAAGCCAATATTTACCGCTGTTTCCATGACAGACACCGAATTGCTTATTTACAGAAATGTATCTGTCGATAGGCTTGGAGTTTTGTCTTTGAAACGCCACACTTTTCTTTGAAATCGCTTCACTAGTTCACGTGCAATAAGCGTTTTCGTGAAGTTCTAAAAATTAAAACTATAACATTTGAGTATAGCTTTCTTATTGAAACGTAACACGTATTCTACGTCAAAAAATATTTTTTCAACTATGGAATTTGTTTTCTCGTTTTTGAATTACCATCCTGAAAAGTGGGAAACATATTTTTGTAGCAAATTAGACCCAAAAGAAAATGTATTAGGGTAGGAACAACAACCCTTCTAGGTCCACCACTGAATGTTCTCCTAGTTGTTAGCTTTCAGGAGGTGCCAGGTTCGAATGCAGTCAGGCGCAATAAAAATATTATTTATTTCCGAACTACATATGAAAAAGTATATGTGAAGTGCAGAAGGAAAGCGTATTGAACGAAAAATTCAATGAGAAAAATTTCATAAAAATAGCCTTAAAGTATCCGTGTCGCACCTAATTTCGGTTTTTTTCTGTACATACGTTTCTGACGCACATTTAGTGGGAAAACGGATCGTCAAAGTAACCGAAAATGAAATCGGTAAACGGACGAAAAGCCGCATTTAGTCTACTTTTTTACTTTTTCGGATTTCTTGCTGGCTGGATATTTCGAAACAACTTATTCGACGCAGATCAGATTCATGCTTAATGCAGAATTCAAGTGACAAACTGAAGGAGAATCATTTGCGCCAGTAATAAATAGTTCCGCCAGGCAAAAGGAGAGAGGGCATGCAAATTGTTTCAATATTCGTTAAAAAAGAAAAGCAACGACTAAGGTGCATGCATCAGTGGCGGATACAGGGGGGAAGAGGGGGCGAACTTTTCTTAGAAAAAGACGGTATCAATTAGGAAGGAGAGTATAAAGTGTGGTTGGAGCGATGAACAAATAAGGAAAGCGAAAAGCCATTCCCAAAATCAGCAGCAGAAGTTCTTGGTAAATGCGACGAATATGCTTTTCCATTGATTAACAAACTTCTCTGCATTCTGGCCACACTTCCAGCTGGTAACGCTACCTCAGAAAGAAGTTACCCTTCGCCGGTTAAAAACATGTTTCCATAGTACCATGAATGAAAAAAGACTGATAGGTCTAGCACTTTTACACGTATACTTAGATATTGAAATTGTCACTGAAAGGATAATAGAAAGATTCGCAAAAGGAAAGCGCAAAATTGAATTTGCAATTTAAATTATTACAATAAAAATTCTGACTAAGTTGTTAAGTTACTTAATTACATCCTTCATTCAACCAATATTGTAAGCAAGAAATAAGTATTTATATGTATATATTGCATTAATAAACCCAAGGTGTATAAATTTACATCTTGGGTGCTTTTTTAATAGTACATGCAATTGTTTTATTAGACCTTGCCACAAATTCACAAAATGAAAAGTAATATTATATCACAAAACAAAAAAAATATACTCGAACCTATATTTGCATGAAAAATAAATTAGGGTTAGATGCCTATAATTTAACGTTATTTGACAAGTTGATGCCAATAGCCTCTCCGCGCTCCCCCTCAAATAAAATCCTGTATCCGCCACTGGCATGCATGCATATTTATAACAACCCCAGCTATACATGCATACCTACATATTGGCAATGACAGCGTGCTGCCAAGGGTAAATACTATTTATAGCGGCATTCTCTATTTTGCGCAGCTTTTGTACATTTGCATTTTTTTCCTACATACATTCATTTGTACATTAGTATTTTCCTACACCCTTGCGCCCATTTGCAACAATCAGTTGCTTTCCTCAAAGTTTTCGACTTTAGTGCAGCATAGAAGTGTGGCACGTACTAACATCCAATCAAGCATGAACTTCATTCTTTCTTAGTAATGCAAAAGCCAAGTCCTTGCAAGAAGAACACATTTTGTACAGACATACAAAAGATGCCAACAATGATAATATAGAGCTGCTGGCACAGTAACTGAAATCGAGGTTTCCGCTTCACTTCCTTTAAGCAACGACGAGCATCCTTGTATTTAGTTCGTGTTGCATGTCGTTGGTGCAGTGAAAACGTGTCGCCGAAACAGCTCATTTTTTGTCACTCCTCCCGTAGGAGTTCAAGCTCTTACTTCAATTTCTAAGGTAGTTAGAGAGCTGTAGAAAGTAATTTCATATAATGAAATACTGGAATAGTTCATTTCATAATTTTCTTATAACGGAAAAATAAAATATAATAAAAAGAGTTTCTAAAGTGTAAGAATAATTCACCGAGAGGCCCAATTGATCATGGCAGCATAAAATTAAAAAGAAGTGGCAATTTCTTTAAGCCAAGATTAGGCAAGATTTAAACCGGGTCAGCTGCCTTGTTCCAAATATCAGAAAAATTGTTAAACTATTCTTTGCACTTGTTGGTTGAATTTAGCTTTGAAATTATTTCTTTAATTTGTCGTAAAATATTTTGCCAATTTTTGTCTGCTTTCGTCCTTATTTAAATGCAGATACACCACACAATAATGCCATCGTATTCGACTTGATGTTAGGGTGGGATTCGCGTGCAACAACCACTCGAACACCAGCTGCAACTTGCCACCGCTACACTGCAGCACTGGTTGCTCTGGTTGCTCTGGTTTTATGTATGTAATGAACGGTGGTCATGCTACTCCCACACCCACCCACATTCGCCAGCTTTTCATGCGCTCTTTCGCTTTTATATTCTGCAACTCCATTTTCGAATTCCATTTTGTAGATTTTTTTATAAGCACTTTTGTTTGTTTAAGTTTTCTCTCTTTATTATGCACTTTTCCTTTCTCACTATGTATGTTTTTTAATACCACTATGCAAAAGTATGTAATGCTAGAACTTTATTTTGCATTGTGCATTATCCTATTTGTGGAACAAAAAATTTTTATTTTTTTTGTATTGATAGGTCAATGCACGTGCAAAAGCCATTTGTTAAGCCAATTCTGGCTTATTCCCTTCCCTTTATTTATCATCTTTATTTGTTTTGTGGTTTCAAACAGAGAGAACAGTGTGAATTGCTAGGCAAAAACCATTCCAAAAGGATATGAAACGTATTCGGTTTAAATTAACAAAACGAATTGAAGCACCGTTTTGTGTGAAGTTGCGGAGTAGTTGCCGTAATGTACAGCGAAATTGACGGCCAGTGGTAGAGTAATATAGCATTGTTGATTGTCAGCAGTGTTGCCAGCACTTTTTGGACCAACCGGGTAAATTGGCAAAAAATACCTGCTAAAAACGGCTAAACTGTTTCAACTAAATTTCACATGTTTTATTTAAATAAATCACAAGTAAAAAGACCAGTTCTTGGAGAGAAGTTGCAAGTTGAAGCTGGAAAAAATTTTGCAATTATGAAAAACATATGATTGTGGCACATGGTTGGATTTTTTGTCGACGATAATTTGAATAAACAAGTTTGTTAAATTTAAAAATTTACAAACTTGAGCGATTTTAAAATGAAAAATGTAAGTAAATACTTGTTTAGTTAATTAATTTAGTTAATTCCAATGATTTGAAAGGTACTCGGCTGAAAAAAAAATAGTATTCGTAATCCGAATATAATGTCAATCAGAGTCGATATAGGTAACCCGACAGTTACTACTACAAAGAAATTGAAACGTATGTTGAAGAAAGTCGGACTTATAAGAAACATACATGTAGATCCTTTTTTTTGCCTCTCTGAAAGAATTTCAAAAATTCTTTACAAATGTCTTATATTTGAAATGCAACCGTGAACACTAGGTGGCAGGGAAACTTTCAAATTCCTGAAAATGTGCGTTCGTGCAGAAAATTTGCAATTTGCTGGATTTTCGACGAACAAACCTATTGTCTTCCCAGAGTTTTGCTTTACATAGAAATTTGTGCTGCTCGGTTTTTGGAATTTAAATACCCCGCAAACCGAAGTTCTCGAAATCTTAACGAAATCTTTAGGAGTATCTCATTTCTGTACCGATTTTTTTTGGAATCTTCAAAGAAAATTTGTTGAAATAAAGAAAATTCTGCAAGAAATTCTTCACAGGAATTGAAGTGAGCACAGTTAATTTCATTTTAGAAAATTCGGAAAAAATCGGATGAGATCTTTAGGAATTCTTTAAAATTTCTCTACAATTTAGAATATTCTGTAAAAATGTCTGCAGGGTAAGTTCTCAGCAAAAATTTCTTTTAAAAAAATACATATGTATTTGTACATAGTTCTTGAAAATATCAATTTTTCCCTTACCTCAAACCTTTAAGCGTGGGCAACAATGATGTTTTTTAGTTAAGGCAAAATTGAATATGGGAAGGCAATACTTGTAATATTTATTCTATGTGTTGTCACTATATCCAAACACAAACGCGTATTAAGCACAAAGTGAAACAATTTGTTATTTTCTAAGTTTGCGAATAAAACTTCACACTTAAAATAAAGACATTCACAACAAACATTTTTTGAAAAAAATCCCCGCTACGGCCTTCTCTAAAATAAAAATAAGCGAAATCGGCCCAATTTTATATAACCCTGCCTGACATGAAGTCAGAAAATGGAAACATATATGTATATTTGAATTTTAAGAACACAAGGCAAATAGCAAGATCGGCTAAAAACGGCTAATTTTTTTTTACAAAACGGCTAACAAATCGGCTGCCGGCTAAACCAAAATTTCTCCGGCTCTTTGCTATCGCAACCGGCTAAATCTAGCCGGAAAACGGTTAAAATGGCAACACTGATTATCAGGACTTCAAACTACGTGTAACATTCGCTGCGCAATTGGAGAAAGCTGTAGTTGTAGTGGTAGTGGTGTAGCGCAGGTATTGCAACGAAGGTTAATAGCACCGTACAGTACACCGAACGTGGATAAAAATGCAAAAATCGTATGTGTTGGAATACAGACTTTTTAGTACGACTTGAAAGCCAATACTCAAACTGAGTAGTCCACTTGCAAACAGCGTTATGTGATTTTATAATAGTACGCCATAAATTAAAAAAAAAGTAAGTGTGCCTGGGTCACACTGTAGAAGTGAAACTTACATTACTTATCTATCTATACATACACACACATCTGCTTTTGCTTCAGATATCGATAGATATCGATAAAAAAATCGATAAGAATCGACAACAAAATCGATAGACATCGACAACAAAATCGATAAATAATAATAATAATGATAGATTGGCGCTTACACATATGTTAGTGTTTGGCCGAGCTTCTCCTCCGACTTGTGGCGTGCGCCTTGATGTTGTCACACAAAGTGGAGGGACCTACAGTTTTACGCCGACTTCGAACGGCGATTGTATTTTTGTGAGAAGCTGTTTTTCATGGCAGAAATACACTCGGAGGTTTGCCATTGCCTGCCGAGGGATGACCGCAGTTAAGAAAAAACGTTTTTTCTACATTTTTTGCGATGTTGCTTTGACCAGGGCTTGAACCCAGGTGCTGCGGAGTGGAAGAGCGCACTGCTTACCACTACATCACAGCGGCCGAAATTTGATAAATATCGATAACAAAATCGATAAATATCAATAACAATATCGATAAATATCGATTACAAAATCGATAAATATCGATAACAAAATCGATACCAAAATCGATAAATATTGATAACAAAATCGATAAATAGCGATAACAAAACCGATAAATATCGATATCAAAATCGATAAACATCGATTACAAAATGGATAACAAAATCGATAAGAATCCATATCAAAATCGATAAATATCGATAACAAAATCGATAAATATCGATAACAAAATCGACAAATATCGCTAACAAAGCCGATAATTGTCGATAACAAAATCGATGAATGTCGATAGCAAAATCGGTAAATATCGATAAATATCGATAACAGAATCGGTAAAAATATCGATTATTTCATCGATGACTTATCGATACCCAGAATCCCGAAAATCTCTAAAATCCCAAAATAGTTCCCATATTGAGTGTGTCTCTCTCTATATCCTTTCCTCTTTAATTGCCTTTATTTTATCCTCATCCTCATCTTTGTTTTTACTTTTATGTTTATCATTTTCTTCATCTACATATCGTCACTAGACACGAATAAAGGTGCGAGCTCTAAAGTTGACGGCGAAAAAATACGCATAAAAAAACTTTAGCGTCAAAAACTCTTAACATACTTCGCCGAAGTTTTTCATAAACATCTTTTTTACGCGCCTTTCTTCGCCGTCAAAACACTATCGCGCCTTTATTCGTGTGTAGTGATGATATGTATTCGCCTTCACCTTTGCCCTTATATAAGTGAAGTGTTTAAATTTACCTTGGTCTTCATTTTTGCCTATATCTTTATGCATCTTTGTTTTTGCTTTTATTTTTAACTTTGCCTTTATCCTTTTCTTTATCTATGTACGTACTCACCTTTACTTTCATTCTTGTATTGGTCTTTTTTTTTGTTAGCAAATTTTTGTTAAATTATTACCATATGCATACACACACAATCGGCCCAATTTTATATAACCCTGCTATTTCTAATAGATTTTGGAACGCTTAGTCAAAATTGGAAACATATATATTTGAATTTTAAGAACACAAGGCATATAGCTATATCGGCTAAAAACGGCTAATTTTTTTTTACTAAACGGCTAACAAATCGGCTGCCGGCTAAGCCGAAATTTCTCCGACTGTTTGCTATCGCAACCGGCTAAATCTAGCCGGAAAACGGCTCAAATGGCAACACTGCTTGTGGTAGGCGCTAGTCACCGAAATTTCGCTTGACTTAGGTCAGGTTTCGCACTCAAAGCCATTGACACCGACTACGCACCGCAGCCATTGCCAGGTTAGTTAGTGGCTCCATCAGCGCCATAGGCATCATCGTCAAAATGGTCAATAGCTTGCTTAGCTGCTGTTCGCCTTTGTTTGTTGTCGTTGCTTTGTGTATACTTAATAACGAAATTCATCTTCGCGTAAAGAGGGCCGCCTGAAAATTTTAACATTTTGGTTCCACTTTTGTTAGTACCAATACGTTTGCCTTTTTGTGAGAAAGTGCCAGAATTTGTGTATGTGTGAGTGTGTTTGAGTTGCGTTGCCTTCCGTTGTGGGTTAAGGTTGCGTTTTTGCGGTTTACCAAGTCGTTATCCTCTTGCTACCCCAGCCAGTGCCGCAGCCAATGCACACAAAATTGTTGCTTTCAGTTCGGTTTCTGGGCCAAAAGCTCCTACGAAGTAGTTAAGCAAAATTTGCATATATGTATATGTGTCGTACCTTTTGGGTACTTAGTGAACTTGAGGTTTTTGTGTGCGTGTGTGTGCTCATATTCTTACTAGGCATGCAAAGTCTGCTCTTTCCCAGCAAAAAATCGGTAATCGCTTTTAGAGGTAACGTGTTCTAGAAGGCATAGCGTTATAATGCCTTCGAATTTTTTCGCTTCTTTTAGGCATTGCCAGTAATGCAAAGTAGAATGTCCTACAATATTTTATTTGTCTCGCTTCTTTGCTTCATTTCAGGGAATGCAAAGTAGAATGTCCTACAATATTTTTTTTATTTCGCTTCTTTGCTTCATTTCGGAGAATGCAAAGTAGAATGCTGCATCGTAGTCAGCTGAAAAATAGAATGAATACCCAAAAATTCTTTTTCTACCGTTACTTTCTGTGGAAATTTGTCTCGCATAAAAATCATGTTTTGCTTTGTTCAATTTGCAGCGAAGTTGAAGTCAGTCAATGAAGTGACGTACAAGAGTGAGGAAGTACAATTTTAAGCTTAATTAAATATGCATGTATGTACATACCGATTTTAAAGAAAATCTAAATACCTAAATACATACATATGTACGCTGATTTATAAAAATTTTAATTAATTTTAACCTTTTAAGACATTTTCTGATTTCAATTTAATATAAATAAGTATGTACTTATCTAGACATTCTACATTAGTTTCTCTGTAAGGCATTCTCTGTTCGCTTCTCTGGATTCTGTTTATCCATGCGTTCTCCCTTCGTTTGAAGGTAATGCTGCGGGTAAGGGCTTACCTCCAATGACATGCCCATGTTAAAATAAGGCCTTCTTGAAGCGAAACGGTAAGCGATTCCCATCGCCTAGCTCGTTTCCACTTTCGTTTCTGTGGTAATCGTGTTTTTTGCTGGGTTGCCACACTTTTATCATTACCCTCCAGGAAATTGAATTGATTTGAAAGTATTTTATAAACTACTTTATTTTCAATGATAACTACTTGAAATTCTCACTATTTACCCTGCCACGAACGCATTTATTTAACATGGCGATGTCCTAGGAGGCAGTCAATTGCCTTTTCCTGCATGTATTTTCTACTACTTTCAAATGAATTTGGCTTAAACAAGTTCAAAGTTAGTATGTTTCGTTTGAATACGCTTTCATTCTGCACTTCACAGACGCTTTTTCATACTTCCAAGACACATATTGTTTTTTTTTAAGCAAAGAGTATAAAAATTCGAAACATTTTTTCCGCCAGGGCACTGTTTGCCAATATTCCTACTATGGTTACTGTTGTTGTTGGTTAGATTCCTACCGTTTTGCGAGTGAACTGTTATTATGTACCTATTTGTATGTGTAATGTACTCAACATCTAACCGCAACAAGCATTATAACAACCTGTTGCAATTAACTTGATGGATTGGTCGATCCGTTGTGTGACTGGTTAGCTACATACATATGTATGTATGTATGTATGTATGAACATACTTGCAATGCACGTTTTTACCGGCTTTTTTGTGCATGCTTCATGTGGACAGGTGCTTTTCATAGCCGCCGCCCCTGAGTATGGCCTATTTACGACCCTTTACAAGCACATACATACATATCGTCGTTTAAAGTACAAAACCGCGTATCAAGATAATGCAAAACTGCGTATGTGAGGTTGCACAAATTATTTTCAAGAGAGTAAAAACAAACATATTTCAAAATTTTTTTTTTTTTATAAAGCAATCGCTTTCTGGCTAGTATATTTCAGGTCGAATGGATAAGGATTGAGCCAAGAGCTTGTGTGAGCAAATCCAATTTTTGGCAGCAAATGTCAGTTACGCGATTTTGCAGAATGATGATATGCTTTAAACGACGAAATGTATGTACATACTAGAGATGTTGCGAATGTGGAACTTTAGACATCCGCAGTTGCGAATTCATTTTTAAGAAATAATTTAAGTAATTTTGGTCAATAAAAAATTAAAAAGTTAGTAGTTTATATTTAATAAAAGCTAAAGGGTCGTAAATAAAACCTGCGCCACTAAATAACTGCTTGCTCGAGGCGACAAATATCTGCGTGTGATAGGGTTGCCAGATAGAATTCTTAACCCTGAGGTTCAGGGATCTTCGGGTTTGCCACAAATTACCCGAGTTTTGGGAAAAATCCTCAGGTTTTCTACAATGCTTTCTTTTTATGCATCAATTTCATATTTACTTCATAGAAACTTACATATCGTTACCTTAATATAGAAAGGATCTATCTCTCATCGCTACTGAAATGAAAATAGTCGTAACTAAGTAAAACTCCACTTTTTGATGGGTTATGATGCATTTTATCGAATTGTATATCCTTACACCAATAATAATGTCAGCCTTGAAATCAAATGGAGAATCATTCTTGCCAACAAGTGCTAATTTGGACTGAGTAGGCAATTGAGATGTAAAGTCCTCTCTCGTCGTACAAAAATCACACTCTATAAGTCACTCATCATGCATACCCTGGTGCATGGCGTATCTGGTCACCCTATGAGTCGAAGGAAAAATCAGGACACTGCATTTTTGAAAGTTAGCACAAGCACTTTTCCATCAGACTTGAATTTTGAAATTATTGTTTTTACTCTCAATGGTAAGAATTGAGAATTCTCAGTTGAGAGTTGTGGTCGCCAACAAGAGCTCAACATCTTCTTTAGGTACAATAGGTAGGATGCTAAGGATAATGCTCAATAGCATATCTAATGGCCACAGTTCTGGCAACAAACCAGTTTCTATTTATGTGTTAGTGACAATAGAAAAATCTTGTACGTGTATTTTAGTTTCGGTCATTCGAGTTTAGCAGGGAGGTTATTATGTGAACGATGTACAAACTAAAAAGCGCCTAACGCTATGTTTATGCAGTAAAAAGTTTATAAAACGTCAGCTTTGCAAAAGTCAGGACCCTGAAATCAGGACATGTCCTGATAAATCAGGACAGCTGGTCACTAGGCGCGGAGGCATGGACAATAAAAACATTTGAATAAACGGCTTCTAAAGTTTTCGAGAGAAAGATTTACGTGCAGCGAGTTGGCGATGGTGAATACCGCAGACGATTTAACGATGAGCTGTATAATTAAAATCCAGCTGCTCGGCTGGTTAGGTCATGTCGTTCGAATGGACAGAAACGCTCCTGCTCTGAAAGTGTTCAGCGCGGGTCGCGATGCTGGTAACAGAGGAAGAGCAAGGCCTCCTGCCTGCGTTGTAAAGACCAGGGGGAGAATGATTGGGCTTCACTTGGCATTTCCAATTGGCGTCAGTTGGCACAGAAGAGAAATGACTGGCGTGCTATTTTGAACTCGGCCAAAATCGCTTAGGCGGTTACAGCGTCAATAAAAAAGAAGAAGAAGAAGTCCCCACATCATTTTATGCCATAAAAATTGTTTGTTAGTTACGCCTTTCTTGCATTTCAGCGACGATGTGAAATACGGTATTTCTATATTAAGGTAACGTTATGCATATTAGACTGGGGAGCGTTTGAACGAAAGAGCGAAAGAGCCAGCTCTTTTAATTGAATTAGTTCATTAGTTCGTTCATTTCTTTGCCAACACTCCAATAAAAATGGGTATGTAATTTTAACACATATGGGCAAATCTAAAGAACAGAAAAGTTGAATTGTTAATTTGTGGGCACACCTGTGTTTCATATATGATTCTGTTTGTAATCTCTTGATAAATCGATAGACGAGGAATAAACATTTAGATCGCTGAAAAGCAAAACGAAAGAATAAGTTGGGTTCAAATTACGCTGTGTAAGTTTGAGTAAATTTGAGGAAGTATTTTAAAAGTTGAACTCACTTAATTGCGACGTCCTAAATTCAATAGTATCCCCCGTTTTACCAGACTGGAGGCGGTGAAAATTTGATTAAACTTGAGCTATTTTATAAGTTATTTTACTAAACTGTGCAAATAACCATTTTATTATTTTGCCTCAACTATTCCACAAAATCATCGAAATTTGTTCACTAAATTTTAGTCCGATTTCGAAAATTTTCAATATATAGCTTTTTTATGCCAAGGTCAATAATTGCCCTGAGTTTGGCACAAATTGATAAATCGGTTACCGATATACACATACAGTGAACCAATTAAAAATTCGGACGCGACGTTTTAGTAAGTTTTAGCTATTTTTCTTCGGTTTATTTGACGTTTATTTTACGCTTATTATTTTTTATGAAAGTATAGCTGATTACTTAACACACGCGATATAAATTTAAATTTCAGACTTTGTGCAAAAATTATGAAATTTCTGCAAAGTTTGACCAAAGCTTCTAACTTCTTTATCAGCGTCTTTAAACAAAACTTTGGTATTTAGTTTTGTAGCCAATAAAATTTTAGTAAAGCAAAGTGCAAAATTTAAGTATCGCGGACTTTCCGTTGATTTTAGGCAATCTTTTTTTGTTGAGGGTGCCCCCCATTTTTTTTTTTTGCATATAAAAAAATGTTCGAACAGGAATTGCCAAAAATCAAGGATAAGTCCTAGCATCTACAGTCCAATCTCTATCAGTTGCTACCTCCTTTTCGAAAAGCGAACGAACGGTGCAGATATGATGACATGGACAAGAAATGACTGAGTATTATATGTATTGTTTTTTTTTTGCAATTTTTCTTACTTCTTTTTTACTCTTTTAAAGAATATATACGGTGGCCATTTTTTTGAATTTACAAAACCAGCGAAAATTATGTGTCCGAATAAAAACTGGCGGGTCATGCGAAAGTTCGAACTAATTGAGAATTGCCCATAAATATAAATTATCAAGCACGATGAGCTTTGGATAAGCCCATATCTCACCTAGATCTAAAGTGCGATTAACTAAAAAAAAAAATAGGATTTTTTTTTTGCATAAATCAATGCATACGACTTTTTATTATATTGAATTAAAATAAGTAAATGAATACTTTGGTGTAGTTATTAATACACAATAACAATAAAGTTTTTCAATGTTAGCGATTCGAAATTTTTTAACAGAAAAGTACTTTAAAAAAAAACTTAGCATAACTTGATCACAGAGTGGTTTTGTTTAGAAATTGTCATCAAGAATCAGTTCAGCCCAATAAAAAATTTCCAAACAACCCCACTCTGGGTGGAACATATAAGTTTAAATTTTTATTTTCGGATTTCTTAATTATGAAAAAGCATCTTTGAAGTGCACAACGAAATCATGTTCAAACGAAAAAATCTCCAAAAATAAATCTGTTCGCAGTAAATAAAAGCTTGTTTGGCGCAAAATCATATGTGTTTTTGTTTGAAACAAAGACGATATGGTTTATTTTTTTTTCAGTGTACATAAAGTACTCCTCCACCTGGTCTTTCCATCGCACAGGAGTCATTGCATTCCAAAATTTCATCCGCACCACCACACTTCTTTTGCAATCAATCCTTAACTCAATTGCTTAACTCATTTTGTGATTTTTTCTGGTTTTCGTTTTTCACTTTTTTATGTTTGCATTTAAATCTTTATTTTTAATTATCTTGGGGATTGTCCTGCATTGTAATAAACCACCGTTTTATAAAAAACTTAATATGTATGTGTTAACCAAATTCTTCAGTTGAGTCATAATGATTTTTTTATTACACTCCTTTTTACCGCATTTCCTGTGGCAAAGAAAAATTACGGCCACATGACTAAAGTCAAACTACAGTCAACTAAAGGCAAACTACATACAGCCGCTTCCTTGCAATGGCCAAGCTTTCAACAAAATATAGTATGTATGCAGGTGTAATTTCTTTTATGGAAAGCTGATTGTAACGACAACTGGCCATAATTTCGGAAGACATTCAAAAAAAATGTGATAAGCAGTACCAAAAATGAAATCAGAACAAATGAAGAAAGTAAATTAAAAATTATATTTGTTAAGACCGCAGCAAGACTTTCCACTGAAAATACCAGTCTCTAAATGAAACTAAAAAATTAGCAAAGACTTATAGCTCTATGGAGGAAATAGCTTGTGCAATATCCACTTGAGAAAATATCCTAAGGACAATAGCGCGAAATTAAGTCAACCACTCAAACCATTAAACTCTATTTTGTGCATGTCCTTTGCTGCTGATGGTGTGCTTGTTACAGGGTCTGTAGTTTGTTGCACGCTTTCTGCTCTCAACCTACTTTTAAATGCCTGAAAGTCTAAATTTTTTTCCCACCGCTAAGCAGGGTTCCTTTCAACATCTTATACGTTAACTTTTCGCTGACAGTTTCAAATTTAGCATTCTTTTGTTGTTGTATTGTCTGTAAAGATCCACTTTTATGGGATATTATGGCTCTTGAAAGTATGTTTGAATTGAATGCCTTCTTTGCTCAATTGCACGCCTTTTAAAACGATTTTTGATTTGATTTTTTGAAGTGAAACTTCTTAATCGAGTTCGGAGATGGTTGCGTTAAATATTTAACACCAAGCCATAAACTCTGTATCGTTCGTTCGATTTTTAAAAATGAGGTGTCACATGAAAGGCCTTGTCCTTCGGGTGTACACCATAGCCTTAGTTCCATGAAAGGAGTTTCCACATGTTAGAAAATCGAATTCAAAATTTCTCTGCCGCAGAGGGTTGCGTAAAATATTTAACATCAAGTCATAAAATCTGTATCGTTCTTACGATTTTCAAAAATGAGGTGTCACATGAAAGGGCTTGACCTGCAGATGTGCAGTATGGTTTTAGTCTTTTAAAGGGTTGCCATATATACGAAAATCAAATTCAAATTATTTATTAAGTTAAACGAATTATCCCAATATGGGTATCAAAAGAAATGGTTTTGAATAAGTTGTATTTTCTAGCTAAATGTAGGAGGGTTGCCACCTGTTTCAAAAGTAAAATTTAGTTAAATTATACAAAAGTCTTACGCTTAAAATACTATACAGTACAGAAAGAGCTTACAGAAACACAATTAAAATATTTTTGGGGTGCCTGAAGAGGGTGGCCACCTGTTTAAAAAGTTAAACTCAAATTATTGAAGCAAATCTTATTATTATAGCTCCGTTATGTTTGCGATAAATATTAAACGTCACGGTACAGGTAGCATATGATGGGTATAGAAAACGAGTAGCTGCGTTAAACGCCAATTGCGCGGGAAAAGACTAATGCAAAGACAAGAATATAATCAAAAACAAATATAAGAAGAAGATAAATGATTAAGATGAAGATAAAGATAAGTAGACTGTTATGATCTACCTGTAATTCTCGCAGGAGATCAACGTCAGCGTTTCGCTGGATAAATCTGATGAACTGACTAAATTTTTTAAAGAAAAATTTTTACTGGAAATGGTTAATAGTAGAAATGACCCAACAACCTAAGGAGCGGCTACCATTGATGCGGGTTTTTCCAGAAATATTAAAAATATTGAAATAAAACGTTTCATATCTTTCTTTAGTTACCACAATCTACTAGTTAATACTGTAGATATGGATGTTTTCTCAGCTAAAAATAATAATTGAACTTTTCAGTTGGTTATAAAAAAAAAATTAAAGGTTAAAAAAAATGATGTATTATGGAACGAATTTCCGTCATCCCTTGTCAAATTTGGTTTGGAGAGGAAAAGTTAAAAAAAATATGTTTTTTGTGTGTTAGAAAATATGTACATGTGTATGTATATCGCACATTTCTTTCTTTCTGGCATTTCCTCTATTAAGTTTCACTTCTTCCGCGCGTAGGGACTACACGCTCTGAGTTTTTTTTTTGTTGATGGTGCTTTATAGTTTTTAAGAAAGTGTGTATCTTACTGTAAGTAAAAAATCTGCACAAGATTTTAGAATAAAATGTTTACGCAACACGAATAATGAATAGATCTTCGGAGGAAAACTCTAATATTGTCAGAGCGTAAAACAATTTTCGTGCATAATGGCATTTAGAAGACAGAAACAAAATTTACAAATAAAAGCTTGTAAAAAAGTAAAGAAGTATAAGTTCGTGCGAAACCGAACTCTATATACCCGGCGCACGTATTAATTATCGTTTTTTCATCTTTCAGTAAACTGCATGATAACGAAGAGTATTTTTTCCAATGTCAAACAGTGCTTTGATATATTGAAATAATTTGTGCAAGTTCAATCAATATACACTTATGTATGTAGTCATAAGTGGGTGGTACCACACCTATTTTACAAAGAATCAATAAATGGTAAGTGGCGGTAATTTTAGTCCGATTTCAAAACTTTTCAACATATTGCTTTTTTTTTTGCGCCAAGGCTGATAAATATGCCGAGTTTACAGAAACATAAACATAATCATGGCACAATGACAATCGTGAGCGAGCAAATGTTTGCCAAAAAATTTTTGACACACACAAAAGTGTTTCCCACTATGCGCTCAAATAAGGCATAGTAAAAAGGGAAATTAAATTTCGTTATGTTTCAATTGTCAAGTACATAGTCGGAAAGAAAAGTTCTTCGTGCTCCTTTAGTTCACGAGATCATAAGAGACTGGAGTGTAGATTTCAACTACCACATGGTTCATGAGACTTCATTTTTTGTTTTTGCTTTCGTTTGACAGGAATTGTAGAAAAAATTATGCCAAACGAAGAAAAATTTAACATATACATAAAATTCCACGAATTATAAATTTTTCTTGAATCTAAGCGAAGCGGGAACAGCTGCAAATTAGAAAATAAGAACAAGAATGCCTAGTTTTACATCACTATTTCGCACCACTTGTTCGCTTCTCCCTCTTCTTCAAAATTATTCTTTACCCTCTCATTCTCAAAATAATGCGACGTCACACCCAGTTGCTCTCAGCTCGATTTGGCGCAATCTTGTATTCTTTCATTCTTGACACGGAGTTATATGTATAATGAGCTAGATACTTATAAAAAATATTTATTATTAAATAAAAAAAAGAAATATGGCCAACAATGGTCAAGAAAAGGAGTTTCTATCATTGCCATCAGTGCAAATTACAAAGTCCGAAAATGCCGGCATTATTTGCCAAGAATCCCGGGATTTTCGGGACCTAAAAAAGGCTAGGATCCCGGGGGTGCAAGTCGCCGCCAGTTGATATTTGGGGCGTCCACACACTTATCCACTTCTTTTGCAACAAACATTTTAACAAGCCTGCCACAGCAACTTGCAGAATCGTAATGTTAGGGCTTGTTCGAGTTGCAATCAAAACCGCAGTGTTGCGCGAATTATTAAAGTAGCACGTTCGGTGTGAATTTCAAGCAACGTTTTATCAGTTGGGAAGACGGTGAACATTTTTAGCGCATATTATCAAAAATTACAGATTTTGAACTGATACCTTTTTGAAGAAAGTGTTGTAAGTAAGTGTTCTGCCGCCATGCAATACCCAGATGATTCACTGGCTTTGTATTTATAAGTAGTAGACGCATTGGAAGTAACGGCAGCTGTTTCTCGGATTTTTCCATGCTTCAAAAGAAATAAAGCTTGTCTTGCCTCATGCCGCACGCTCCCGTCAGCTACAACATCAATAAGGGGTAAATGCGTAGCATAAAAAGAACGGAAACGGCATGTGGCAGGGTAGTCAGTACACTAGAAGCGATGTGGAAACGACTTCTGCCAACATAACTATGTACATTTGCAATAGCTCAGGGTTCGAAACAACAAAGTGAAAAGGGGCTTAAATAAGAGCGCACCAAGAGTCAATAACAACGCGTCAATAGTCGCTCGCCTGGATTCCTAGTTGGGTTTGTAGCCAGTTCCATTGCTTGACGCATATCAAAGCTAAAACAAAGTTAGCCAACGTACAACTTTATTGCGCCACGTTTTTTCACTTATGGCAGGACCAAAAAATAAGGATAAGAAAACGTAGAGGCCAAAGCAAAGGAAGTTGTTAGTCCCAAGTAGCATTAAACATACTTTTTCCTTCTGCTTGCAATGACTTGTCTGTGTGTACAGGTGTTTTTAAAGAAACGCAACCAATCGCGAGTTGGAAGCAAACGGGCGTGCGTACGATACGTATGTATATGAGGCAACACGTACGCACAAGTGCAGTGACGCGGAAATGCGTATGGACATCCATCTACATACTTGGTGCCTTACTTTTCAAGTAGCGCATTCGTATCCATTTGCTATGAGTGTGCGAATGTGTATCCGGTCTTTAGTCTTACGCTCTTTGGAAATCTAAGAGCTTCTGCTCAGGCTTTGTGTTCTTAGCATGTAAAAAAACAAGCATCGAAAATTTCCATTTGAAAACAACTAATTTTGATTTTATCGACAACTATTCATAAGCACTCATAAAGTTTGTAGCTTACAGCTCCACAGCTCCGTGTTTCAGACTCTCGCTTTTTAGAACTTGGGAAATCGAACCCCCAGCAATGGCTTGTGCGCTGGGTTTTGGACCACCCGCCACGTAAAGAGTGACAAGTGCTTTTCCTTTGCTTTCAATTATACTTCTATTTTGTAATATTTGATAGTTATTGTCCGTGAAAATATTTTCTACATATATATTGTGATTTATGTATGTTAAACTAAATAAATTTTAATTGGTACTTGATGAGTTTTTGGCAAACAATGAACCAACTTCCAATTCGTTTCATAGAAGTTGCCACACTTATTGACACAGAAGTAATATAACCGTATAAAAAAATTAAAACAACAAAAGTAAACTAAAAGGGTCTTAACCCTCAAGCGAACAATCAATCAGGGGAACTAATTAGCTGCAGCAAGTTTACACATTTTTACCCTCCTCACAGGGGTATTCGTTGGCGGTATGCAAAATGCATTGTGTTATTTGCAGAAGTTGAATTAAAAAGTACATATTTATATAGTCACAAACGTGCATAACTTCATGTACATACATATAAGTATATACATATGTATACAAGCATATGAACTCATGAACCTAAATAGTTTCCTAAATAATTTCCCTTCTCAACATTTTTGAAGGAATGTGATTACCTTTTTTCACAATACAATAATAATTGCGGTTGAATACATTTTAACACCTCAAAAAAGTGAAAACTGAAATTTAAAAAAAAGGAAAGAATTCGCGTGCGCGATTACCCTCCTGGTGCCGCTAAATAAGGTCCTGCTGGTTATTTGTACTTATGTGTGTACCTTTGTACATATGCCTGAATATAGGTTAGTGAATGTTCTTATCCTTATGTACGTACGTACATATGCATACGTATGTATATGTATGTACATATGTAGGACTACCATAGGCTGGAGGAGGTTTACGCCGATAGGCTTTCCGTCGGCGGCGTCGTCTGCTTTAAACATAATTGGCGGCGGCACGTCTAGCAACGCCTGTGCAACTGCCCATAAGACAGATCGCAAAGAGCATAGGAAACGTTATAATGTCTTCTAGCCAGCGCTGAGCATTTGCCTTAATAATCCAAATTGTAATTATATTAAATTCGTTCTTGAATTATTTAATAATATTTGATTTAAAATGGTGAAGGCCTATCGCGAATAGATGGGTGAACAGAAAAAAGTCTTGAACTACAAAAAAATTTAATCTGTAATACATTTTTGTTATGAACTTATTTAACGTTAATTCATTAAACTCTATAATATTGGCCCATAATTATTAATCTTTTGAATCTGGATATTAAATTGATGAACTCTTTAACAATCATGTTTTTTTTAATTAGTTTCATGTACACGGCATCTTGAAACCAAGGGTTTAACTTTTTCCAATAGTCTGACCCATCAACTCTCACTGCAGCCCACTATCGAAAAAATGGCTTAAAATTTGTTACAATTTCGTTAGAAATATTATGTAGATCTTCTGCGGTTTCAGACGGAAGCGTAAATACATACTTAAAGTGCAACGAAAAATATCAAACTTTTTCACCAAAAAGAAGAAACTTAACCCTGTGTAGAAAAAATTGTGATGAGATGGAACAAAATCATCCTGAAGTTTGACAACCACGTATTATTATTAATGTTTCTTCATAGTTTGGAGGCCCTAAAATGCCTGTTCTCGTGTATGGAAAAAATCTTGACCACCCTTATTCTCGAAGTGGCGGCGATTTCACAACCGTCAAGTTTAACGACTATTTAGCTTTGCAATATTTGAAAAAGTATTTAAATTCACTTTAACTACATGAAGCGCTTCCGTCTAAAAACGTGTTTCGCGTGCTTTTTTTGGTACTTCTTTTTTTGATAAAAAAATAAGTTCATATTCGTGTTCAGCGGTCGCCAATTTGTTACAAAACATATTTTGTTTGTGTATAAAATAGCGTAGTTTATGGTAGTTGCTTCGAGCGATTTATATATTTCAATCTACATACATATGTATATACATATATAATGAAAGTTTTGTACATAATTCCTTAGGTGCCGTACGCCGCCAATGTGTCCGTAACTCCGCGGCGGCGCGTGAGAAATTATTAAAAACGGCGGCGTGACTCGGCGGCGTAAACGTCTAATAGGCTGCAAGTGCATTACATAGAGAGTTAGAGCTTCTGAGTGTGTGTGCTTGAAAGGTTCCCCCAAAAGAAAAAATGCGTGCAAAGTGACTTTGAGCCAAAAGGGGTTTCACAGACGAGATTATTTGTTAGGGGACAAAAAAGGCGATAGCCACGCGAACTATCAAACAGTGAGGGGACTATCTACAGGAGGGGAAGGGGAGAATTGTAAGTAAGAGGGAGATGATACATGATGATGATGCATGTCGCTAAAAGCTTACCCAATTTGCGTAGTCATGGGAAATGTGTAACTTAGATTTCTAATTAAAGAAACACTTGTTACGGGCCACTCCAATATGCAGCATGCATAAAAGGGTTCAACACGTACATACATACATACATACATACATGCATATGTATTCTATGTATAACTATTCGCATATCTATGGATGTACATACAGTATTGGTCATGCATATCTATAGAACCCCCATTTAAAAGTGATATTGTTTGCCTCTTATGTTTAATTATTTATTTTTAAGAATTTTCAATTAAAATACAGTTGATTCTCTAGCAAAAATCATATAAAACCAAGTTTAAAGCTTTTTAAACGACTAAAAAAAGAATTTCTTTCGCCGAAAGTATTGCGGGTTCGTCCATATAAAAATAAATTCTGTTTATTCGTTATATGGAAGCAAATGCGGCAAAAGAATTATAAAAAAATCAACAGTTATCTTTAGCCACTGGAAACTTGCACATTATTAGACTAAAACTGAATGGGCTATAAAACTGTGTACTCGAAAAAATTCTAACACTTCTCAGAAATTTTTTAGAAATTCGGGTGAATATTCGTTAAGTTTTTTACTTGGGTTTATATGATTTTGTTAGAGAATGAACTAAAAATAAATAAATAAACATGAGTGGCAAACAGTATCACTTTGAAATGGGGGTGCTATTGTATTGACCAATACTGTATGTATTACATTTGCATGAAATTTATGCAAGTTAGTCAAATCTAATATTAATTTTTTTATCCTACCTACCGGGGAATAAGATGCAAGAAGTATATACTGCCCTCAGATTTTATTTGTCCCACGACGAACAGGGTCCTCTTCCACACACAGCATTAGCCGAGCTAGTGAGGAACACAAGCCCACAGGACACTATGCTACTGCTGGGAGCGAGGTAAGTAAGATAAGTATTTTGAAAAAAAAAAATAAAAATTAAAACTGTTGCGTAGCTCTTCAATAGTTCTACAGTTCCTGAAAAGGAAAAAAAGTTCTGAAGAGCTAATCAGAACAAATAAAATTTTAATTTTTTCCATAAATTTAACTTTTTCCATCTTTTCGAAAAAAAATGTTTTTTTCTGCGTAATTTTGCAGAGCTTTCTTTCTTTTTCTCAGGAACTCTTGGAAAGCGACTCAGAATAGTTTTAATTTTCATTTTCATTTTTAAAGTAAACTTTTTCCACTTTTTCGAAAAAAAAATATTTTTTTTTATTCGGCGTATTTGCAAAACTTTCTTTCCCCTTCTCAGGAACTCTAGAACTTTTGAAAAGCGACTCAGAAGAGGTTTAATTTTTATTTTTTTCAAAAATTTCATTCTTTTGAAAAAAGTGTNAGAATTGCTCCAAATCATATCAAAATAAGTTTCATCAAAATAGCCATCCACAATTCGCAGAGTTTTGCGATTTTGTAAGAAAAGAAAAAATCAACTTCCATTTTTTGTCACGTAACGACACTCTCTTTAAATGCTTATATTTCAGGACCAAGAAGTTCGATGGATTTAATTTTTCGGTTAAATATAGAGCTAATTACGTGCTATACAATGGCCCAAAAAAGTTAAAGAAAACAAATGGTATTCCTTTTTTGTATCACATTGAAATCGTAGGACTGTCACGTGCGCCACCATGGGAATGCCCATATGTCGTATGCTGCGTGAATCTGGCAAACACAATTTTTAAATTCAATTTTTTTGTCAAAATATTCAGAACTTTTTTTCCCTTTTCAGGAACGCTTGAACTAATGGAAGGCTACTCAGATCCACTTTTTTACGTTTTGCGTCGTACCGTATGCCAACTTCCCAGACATCCTATATCGCCATCTAGCGCAAAGCTTATAATAAACGAACATCAAAAATTAATTCTTCGTATCAAAAAACTAATTTACAAGTATTTTCAAAGAACATTTCTGAAGAAAATAACCAAATTGTACAATAAACTGTGTGCAAGGATTCAATTAAGGATATCCAACAAGTTTGATTTTGTCGCATAGTGTAATTTTATCAGTCGAAAAGCCGGTGATTGTGAAAAATGAGAAAATATTTAGTGCAAAGCAAAAGAACGAAATTGCAATTTGCAAAATCTATCTGGAAAACTAATGCATGGAATCGAAAGCAGTTTTCGCAGATATATTGCTAGAGGTCTAACTTAAAATATAGAGCAAAGAATAATTAGAGAGTTGCCACCTGTTGAAAATTGCATTTTAAGTAAATTGATAACATAAAGCAAATATTGCAATATGGGTATCAAACTAAAAAGATTTAGGAAAGTTTACTGCCGAAAATATTTTGAAGGGGAGTTGCCAACTGTTTGCTTAATTTTTTTCAGTTATAAATTGATAAGGTAAATATTGAATTAGTATACCTTTGAAAAAAGTGCGCAATATGTAGACTCTAGTTTTAAGATTATAAATAAAATTTCGAGGAGAAAGCCGATGCTTAACTTACTTTCTAAATACCTTCAAAAATATAATAACCAGGGCCGAAAAGATTAAGCTTTTGCTTGAAATTGCTTATTTTGCTTATTCATGGTTTCCAAGCGTAGTTTTAACGATCATGCTTAATGGTTAAGAAACAAATTGCTATTATTTAGTATGTGTGAATATTAGTGTCCAAGGACTTTTGATACCTGATATTCTACAGCCTTCAGTCTCACTTCTTTCTTACGAAATAATGGAACGGGCATATATTTATATTGGAAACAAGGATGCCTTGTACTCTTCACACACAATCTTTAGCAAGTCATAGTAGAAAGCGTAGAAAATTTCTTAAGAACTTCGTACTCCTTAAGAAAATTTGGCTCAATAAATTTTTCCCGGCCATTTCTTGGCCTTTTTTTATTCGTCGAATTAAAGGAATGTTTACAAATCCTACTAATATTATAAATGTGAAAGTTTTGTATGTTTGGATGTTCGGGAAACTATCACAGATATCTTATGGCCCAGATTGGACAATAAGCTAATTTTTTTAAGAGTTGCCTCCTGATAAAAACGTTTAGTTGAATTAATACGCGGCAATAACTGAACTGATTTACAAGAAAGTTTGCACACGGATTGCTTATGACTAGATTGGAAAATAGGCTATCTTCTTAAGAGTTGCCACCTGCTAAAAAAGTTTAATTATATTAACACGCGGAAACTACTGAACTGTTTTGCATGGAGGTTTGCACACAGATAGCTTATGACTTAGATGGAAAAATGAAATTTTGCATACAGATGGATTATGACCTGGATTGAAAAATAGGCTACTTCCTTAACCGGTTTCCCAATCAGAACGAAATTTGGCATCTTTACTAAAGATTTCACAAGGATGGCCTCAGACTAAAAGCAATTCCGATAACTCAAGGCCCCTCCCGTCAAAATTGGAATTTTCATAATACATACATATGTTTGTCTGGAAGTATTTGTGGTAGAGAACTGGAACTTGGTAAATTCATACTCACAGAAAAAATACACGTTTTTGGAAAAGAGGCCACAGTGAAAAAATTTGTTCACCAGTTTTTAGATAAATATTTTTGGATTTAAAAATTGCTTTTCTTGAAATCCTATCTGATCGCTTTTTTTTTAATAAAAATTACGGTTATGTTCGCTCTTAATGCATCTTGATCTTCGGATTTATGCCTAGCGTGCAGACGAGATTTTAAAATTTCATGAAAACAGATTTAGCTTTTATTAACCCGTAACTTTAATTGCATTTCTGCCTGGATACAAAAATTTAAAATCAATGTTTCGTCTCTACGGGAAGGCAGTCATTGAAAAGATTTGCACAATTTATCTCAAATGAAGAATAAAAAAAATTTTAAGACCAACGCAGATCTTCAATATTTGAGAATATCAAGCAACACTTTTATATCCATTAGAGTTTTTCAACCCTTGAAATAAGCTGAATAAAAACAAAACAGTAAAATGGACTTAAGTTTTTTTTTTTTTGTTTTGTGAGCATATTTGCCAGCATATTTAAACACCAACGTTTTAGTGCTTATCAAAGCGCTTAAAATAGATTAGTCGTGCTTATTTTCTTCGGCCCTGATAATGGGCGCGTTCACTAGCGTAGCAGTTTAGCTCAACAGCTACGAAACTGCTGACAACTGTTGGACCCAACAATTACGTCTAAGAAACGGCTCGATGAATATGCTGCCAAATGAACAGCTGATAAATGTTAACAAATGAACATGTAATAAATAGAGATAGTTACGCCGATAATACTTAGAATTCAACGCTGAGCTGCCGGCGCACAGTGTAAGATTTGACCCATCTAGCTGCTTTTAATTCTGTAATTCGAAATCTATTGAAGATAGATTAATGAAATTTTTTGCACAAGGTACGTTATAAGATAGGCGAAGCTTTTTACAAAAAATTGGTAATTTATAGTTACTGTCATGCCACCCTATTATATAACTGCAATTTTTAAAAATGCAAAAACTGAAATATTTAACTAACTACAAAGGCTAAAATGCCCAAAATTGATATTTAGAATTTCCCTATAACAAGGAATTATAAACTGACAGAAATGGACTTAAAAATAAATATATTTTTTTTTAGTTATGGGCGTGGAAAATATCGATAAAAAAATCAAGTTGGGTCAAAGAAATTCCGTTATAAGTTCAATATTTCTTACTCTATTTACAGAAATGGGATACCATTGGAAAGGTAATGAATCAGGCTTTCCCTGTTGAAAACGAATATATAAGAATTTGTCTCGGTCGAGATAAAATGCAAGCGAATTACTCGAGGAAAATGAAATTCCCAGTAGGCCAGAAAAAAGAAAATTTCATCAAAACCTGCACTTTCCTGCAGCTAAAATTATGTTGTTTAGAGTCTAAGAGGAGTGGCAAATAAACTGAGATACAAACTTTATCGAATAGTGGCGGATAACGAGTTTGCGGGTCTAATGAAATTAATAAATTGCTAAAAATAAGTTTAAGTTAACATCGTTTTGCTTTAACATGAAATACTCAGTCCTAGTTTACTAAAATCCCAAAAATGTATATTCATTAAAAAGAACATACCCAAGCAAATAAGACCAAAATGGTATTTTAGTAATTGTTGCATAAATCACATAACACCGACAAAATAAGCATTGAGATTCAGTTTCAAATATACAAGTTTAAATATTATTGTGCTCGGTAATTTTCCAAACCAAACCCCGTCCCGCCATACACTTTGATTAAAATTTTTTAGTTGTTAATGTTTCGTCTTTATCAGGCATTTCTGAAAACATTCTTGACGTTGTTTTCAAATTTGGCGACATAAAATAATGGAATTAATCTTTTCTAGAATACTGAAATGATACACTGTGCGGCGTGTTGAAAAAATGAATAATAATGAATTAAACAGTGTATCATCGCAAACATCTTATAAAATATTTATTGAGAAACGTAGTATTATTATAAAATGTTTTAGTTACTTTATCACATCAGTAATATAAAATAGAATAAATTTGTTTGCAACTGCCACCTAAAAAGCGGCGTTAAATTTAATATAAGCGGCGATCAGCTGTTTATGCTAAACCCAACATGTTGAGTACAGGTAGCGTAAAAATTTTTTGCTGGAAAAAATGGCGGTAAGTTGCCAACTGTTGAGCTGAGCGGAGCTACTCAACTGTGCGTTTCGAAGACAAATAGCCAACGGTGAGGCAAGACCTATGTCTTATGAACGTGCCCAATAAGTAACCCCCACATTCATAAAAAATAAAGAATGCTTCATAAATCAAAAAATTGTTTGAAAGGCTCACTTCATAGAGCTCTTTAAATTTATTTTATATTTTAAGAATGAAGGCATACGAGTTTTGGGAGGGCTAATGAACACAAAAGTAGTATTAAGTCGCAGTGAAGCACGGCGAGCATTTAAAAAACTCGTACACGGCCTAAGTATTAAAAATATTTCAAATTAAACATGTACAAAGAGCAAGATTTGTGTAAAACCTCAGCAAAATATTTATTTAGAACTGCCTCCAAGCCCATGAAGTTTTCCATGTATTTTATGTTAGGAAAAACCACTTTTTCGTAGAAATTTTATAGAATTCTTAAAATATAAGGAAGAAAATACTCAACACCGTAGATAAAAAAATTTCTAAAAAATCAACGGTAATTTTTAAGGTCTGAAACTTGCAGTTTTTTGTACAAAATAGCATACTCGAAAATTTTCTAAAAATCCTGAATAAAATGTTTGAAAATGTGATCCAATGGTTTTCAAGTTTGATTAATTTTTGTGAACTTTGCGCACGCTTTGAAACTTCTATTTATGTATGTAGTTTCTGTTATAGATCGCACTATATTTTAAATGAAAATTATTAAAAATAAATAAGTAAACATAAGTTGCAAATAATATCATTTTGAATTTTGCTACTATGTATGTATCTTATTGACCGCAGTTGTATGTATGTACTTACATATGTATGTACAAACAGAAGCATACGATGCGAATAGTGCATCATACTCAAGTATTTTTTTTTTATTGCAAGCGCGCAATTTAGAATGTTTTTAAAAGTTTTTCCGGGCTGAGCACAAAACTTTTACTTCGAATTTCATTATTTGATATTATATGTACATACCCCGTCGGAAATTTCGTAGACGAATAGTGTTACGGCTCCTTACGGCTAACTTTTATTTAGCAAAATTCAATATAAACATTTTATGAGATTGAAAACGAAAAACGTGGAGCGCATGCAATACAAAGCATTAGATTTGATTGACAATAGTCAAACTACATAACATAGACCTAAAATTTCTACAGCGCAAGTACAAATTTGAGATCGGTTTTAAGCGATCGTTATTCATATACCCGCATATGTACAACTGAAGTCTATAAGAGAACTATAAGATACTATAAGAACTATAATCTATAGATCCGCCAAAAACCCACAAAAACCCCGAAAAATTAAAAAGGGCGACCAATAAAAAATCATTGGTATTAGAAAATGGTTAAGTTAATAATTGGGTATAATTATTGAAAGTCTCCTGAAGAGAAGCAGAACTTTCCGATCGAAAAATATTGATTTTCAAGAATTCTATACCATTTCTAAGAAAAGTTGTTTTTTCCATATAAAAATACATGAAAACTTCGAGCGCTTTGAGCGACCTCTAAATATGTTTTTTNTTTCCGATCGAAAAATATTGATTTTCAAGAATTCTATACCATTTCTAAGAAAAGTTGTTTTTTCCATATAAAAATACATGAAAACTTCGAGCGCTTTGAGCGACCTCTAAATATGTTTTTTATTTCAAAATAAAAAAATAGGGGTATACTTTTTCGATATAGAACAATCCTAAAGGGTGAGAGCATTACAATTCCCACTTTACTCTCACCCTAATTTATATACATACATACATATATGCAAGTGTGTGCACTAATTTATTAATATCGGTGAATTTTTTTAATATCTATTGCAAAATTTTATATAGACAAGACTAAAAAGTAGAAAATAAATAAAACAAAAAAAAAATGTCTAATATACCACGGACTAAAGAGGAGAAAATAATATTCCTCAGTCCCATACACTGAAAAAAAATCAACCAAAAATTTGTTAATATTACCAAATTCAAACTTGAAAAGGAATCAACGTGATTTTTGGTGAATACTAAAAATGCCTTGGTTGATGTTTTCAACAATGATTTGGTAATTTACGGATCACGCAGACGACATTGACCATGAAAAAATCAAACCATAACTTGGTTGGAAAAACCATTGTGCTTTTGGCTCAGTGTAGAATTTGTTTTGATAACTTCTGATTTTGAAATTTTAGCAAAAGTCATTATAAACAATTTATGAGGTTCAAAATGAAAAGTGTGGTGTACATGTAATAGACTTCAATTGTACATATACGGGTATATGAATAACGATCGCTTAAAATCGATCTCTCATCCCCTAGAGCATACAAATTTCGACTTTACTTTTTCACCTGCATTTTTGGACCACCCTTATGTACATACATACGAGCACCAATTAATTTCATTTAAAGAAATTGCGTTTCGTCCATATCCGCTGTAGCGTATGTAGTGCATATTTTTATGCGCAATATTTAACTAAATCTACTTCTAGAGCAGTGATTCCCAACGTGGTCCAAGTGGACCTCCAGGGGTCCACGGAAGACTCGACGGGGGTCCACGGTGACGTGAGCAAAATATGGGGGTCCATGAGTTGTAAATGGGGGTCTACGAAAATGTCTCTGGTTTCGATGTAAAGAACCAAAATGGTTGCTTGGTAACCTCTTTATTAATTTTAATTTTTTTTGAGTGGTGTATAGTGCTCTTGAGGCACTGCTACACTTACCGTCACTTTGTGTTTTCAAACGTGGGGAAGCCTTAAATGCCACCTGCAGACTAAAAATAACCGGATACCGGTATGAAAATGAGTGGGGCGCCGCGAAAATTGTTGGCGGCAGAGACTTAAGTACCATCACCTTTGTGGAAGAGATTCTATAATCTTTAGTTCCCTGAGACTGAATGCTGGTTTGATTCCATTGCTGAGACCGGACTCACACATTGTCGAATCTTCACTGATAGCTCCAAAACTGACTTTGGGTCATGAACTGGGGTCTCTTTCGAGGTTAACGGAGATAAGCTTCACTTTTCTGTAGGGGAATATACTTCGGGCTTCCAGGCTGAGGTAATTGCAATATTCAAAGCCATGGACTACGTGGTGGAACATAGGTGGAGGGGAAGGAGTTTATGTGACTGCAGTGACAATCAAGCTGCATCTAAGGCATTGAGTAGCCCTCTATTTAAGTACTTCCAAACTAGTTCGGCAATGCAAGTATCGACTAAAATATGATGAAGAACATAACGACGTTGTTTTACTCTGGGTGCCAGGTCACCCTGGAGTACCTGGTTATGAGACATCTGATCATTTGGCTCCTCGGTCCGCAACCAGTTTTTGCACTCCCACCTTCGGCAATCGAAGCCACCATCAGAAACTGGGTGAATATTTCGCTCAGAAATGACTGAGAGGCATCGAGGGGATGCAGGTGGGCAAAACTCATGTTGCCTTCAATCTCACAAGGCCTATCTAATTTTTTGCTCTCACTGAGCAGACGAAACTGCAGACAACTTGCTGGACTGCTGACTGGTCACTTCACGTGACACAAACACCTGGCGGTGATAGGCGTAAATGGCAAGTCCATTTGCCTTGAAGAAGATGATACGGTGGAAAACTTTTTGTGCTTCTTGCTTGCTCGGTTATTTTTCATAGATTTTTTTAAACTTGTTTTTTTTTCTACTGTCAGTTTCTGAATTAAAAATTTGGCGTAAAAAGCTTAGCCGTTTTGATGTTTTAAGTTTTGTGTTTTAAAAATGTAATAAATATTTTTCGGCTCACTTTAAAACTCGGAGCGATAAAAATAAAAATGATGCTATTAACACCAATAAATTATTTTACATAAACTCCATATACTCTACGTGAAGATAATGTAAGTAACGCTAGCGCTTGCAGTGCTCTTAAAAAATATAACTCTTCCGAGCGAGATAGTATTTTGATGTATTTACGAACTCTATAAGTGTGTAATCACATTATTTTTATAAATAGAGCACAAGAAAATACTTTCCTTTTATTTTGGTCACTCTGAGTTTAGATTTTGAATTCACCCACGATGCAAATTTACATTGTTAGATCTAATTTTTACATTTAATTTTTTTTTTTGAGCTTTGGGAATATTTAGAAATGCATCAGAAGGGGGTCCACCGAAACCAGTAAATTCTTGAAAGGGGTCTACGAGAAAAAAGTTTGGCAGCCTCTGCTCTGGAGTCTTGAGGTTGATATCTAGACTAGGTTGTTTAGAAACTTTGTAAGTTGATAAAAGCGTTGTAAATAAAATAGTAATCTTATAGTCCATTTTTAGTTAGTTGATTTCTCGACAGGGTATCTATGTATGTATGTACATATGTACATCTACATACATATTCGTTTTCGGAAAATAATTTGGCGAAAATGCAAAAACTTATCTGGGGTTTTACAATAATATTAAAAATGAGAAAAACATGCAAATACATACATATGTAAATACAATAGCTAGTATTGCAAATACCCTTTCGAACGCCTGTTTGTCTGTTTTAATCTGACTATATATAGTATGTACATATGCCTATGCTTACATATCTATATACATATGTAGTATGTACATGCATACATTATTTACATAAGTATAAACATTTTAATTACTCAGCGTACAAGTACATACATACATATGTATATTATACTAACATGGAAGTGCATAATTTGTTTTTTTTTGTGAAATACTGTGGCCGATACAAGGGGACTATAGAAAGTAAAAAATAAACTTTTTAGCAAATTTTGTAATTTTCTTTCGTTTACTTTAATATCAATCTTCATCTCTTTTTCAGGGTTTACAAGATTATCTAAATAAAAAGGAGATCATGTAAATCTTTTCGCCAACGCACATAACAATAATAAGAGATTGGCGCTTACACATATGATATATTAGCGTCTGGCAGAGTTTCCACTCTGATTTGTGGCGTGCGCCCTAATGTTGTCACACAAAGAAAAGTTCGACTGCCAAACAATTTTTATTGAATGCAAACTTTGAATCGGCCACTTGATTTTTGTTCAGTGATGCCAGACTTCTCTGTTAAAAATCCCACGAAAATGGGGAAAAAATCCCTNTTGAAAATTTATCCCACAAAATTCCCAACGAATTTAAACATATACATGTTTCAGTAGTAAAGAAGTAAAATTCATATAAAATAATAATAATAGTTTGGCGCTTACACATATGTGCTTTTCCTCCAATTTGTGGCGGTCCCCTTGATGTCACACAAAGGGGAGGGACCTACAGTTTTACGCCGACTCCAAATGGCGAGTGTACTTTTATGAGAAGCTGTTTTTCATGGCAGGAATACACTCGGAGG
>NW_016157186.1:0-4680 GCF_001687245.7 Rhagoletis zephyria
GTACCCTTATTCAGTGTCAACTCTGTTACTGTTGAAAAACGGCGAGTAATATGATTTTTTATTTATTTTATAATTTTTTTATAAATATTTTATGTACATTAATTAAGTGGACAAATAAATTCTCCAAAATTCGAATAAAAAGCTAANACTCCAAAAACTCCAAAAATTAAAAAAAATACTGCTGGTTATGGATTCCTATTGTTGATACCATCCGTAACCACATGAGGCCAATTATAAACATATTTGGCCAACTTAATTTTTAAAAATTACAAAATTCAGAATGGTCATGTTTTTTAAGAACGACCCGTTTACGAATATTAAACAAAGCAATAGCATCTCCTAACAGTAAAATGAATAAATAATCGAGTAGGCAGCTTTTTTTCACAAAACCATTTTTTCCACTATGAACTTCACTTTAAAAAGGGGAAAACTTCACACTTCCACATATTTCCTGAAACTTCATTTTTAGTTGTTACTATCGTTTGATAGGAATTGTAGAAAAAATTATGCAAAAAGAAGAAAAATTAATATTTAAAAAGCACAAATCTAAAATTTTATATACATGCAAAGTCCATTAACTCCTCCAATAAAACATGTTGTGCTTTTTTCGAGAAAAACGTGATTTTTCTTGGGTTTTAGTGCTTATTCAAACTCAAAACTTGGCAACACTGATCTAAAGATTCTGAGGCGTTGTTTACTTTTACTTGAGAATTGTCAAAATCGGCAAATCCCAAGTAACAATTTCTGTAAGTGGCACATTTGTTCGCTACATCGTGATGTGATAAAAAGAAAACCTGGCAGCACTTCGCAAGTTTGCAAAATATGTTCGAAAAATATCTTGATGTGGAAGCTTTACACCATCAAGGAAAAAAATTGCCAAAACTCAACGCAATTTTTGGCAACTTCAATTTTGCATTTTAATATACTAAAATTTATTTTTTTAAAGTCTAATTAAAACCTTTGCAAGTTAAGGGAAGCCTTGCAGAATTTTTTTAATTTTTGTACAAAGTTTGATCCAAAACCTGAGATCTACCACATTTTTTTGAAATCTACAACATTTTTTTTGAGATTCTACCACACAGAATTTTTTTTTAAGTCGATCACTGATCTCAATACCGTTGTCCCCGAATGAAAGTTTTACGCATTGTGAGATTAGCGATGTGATTTGCTGGACCGATCGTAACACACAGATCTTCGATATACTCAACGGTGCGGCATATCGAAGTAATTGGACGTCCACGGTATTTCTTCTCACTTAAAGATGCATATCGGAATTCCGCTTTTGTTTCTGTTGTTAATGAGTGCACTCAAAACTGAACACTGAAAGTACAATATCGAAGAATTCAAACTGTCTTCGAAGCAATCGAACCATATTCGCAAAAGAATATTCTCATTCAACCTTATCGATCGTGAGTTTCACTTGAAAACTAATTCTCCCGAAATTTGTTGATCCGCCCGTAGTGAATACATGGAAAAGTGATAAGTAAAACAGTTCGAGGAAAATGAAACTCTTAATAAGGCTGATTTTGTATTTTTAATCAAAATTACATAATACATTGTTCAAATCCAGTAATTGTCAATGGAACCGGTAATAATTCACAACGCACTCTAACCTAAATAATTGTTTAGCAAAGATACAACTTTATACCTGGACAACCACTTCAATGGTAATATTACGATCAAAAATTAAGAAAACAAACTCGTGTACAAAATCTACAGAAAATCAATGAATCCGAAATTTTCTATTCGGAACATTTTTTTCAATTTTCCTTGGGCAGAGACAAACGCAACAAAAAAGAAGCTCACATAGGACAATCCATTCTAGAGCTATGCTCGGTATTACGTAAGCAACTTGGTTTTATACATATATATAGAGATTTAATTTTTTAAATATTTGGCAACCCTTTTCAAAATTATTAATTCTGGTTAAGAGTGCAGAATATTTCAGTAACTAAAATTTTAAGCGAATGGACACCCTATTAAAAAGTTTTTATATCTTACCTCAACCAGCGAAGCTGTTATTCAAAATGGTGTTTCCATCATTCAATTTAATGCAGTATTATGGAAGTTATGGCGCTTTATTGACCAGATACAGTGCTTTCAGATTTTTAAGACCCTTTTTTATAAATAACTAAATTTGAACAACGTGACTATTTTTCGCATGTACGGAAGCTGCTCCCCTTCAATATCTCATTTTCATTTATTAAATTTGATAATATTACGTTCACATTGAGCCATTACCTCGAGTTTAACGTTTTGAGTTTGTGAATAACTGTCAAGTATTCACTTTGGGGTGTTTAAGAAACTTAGAGTTTAATTTGGCATTTTTTTGTTTACTTTTCCTTATTCTCACTTAGTCTGTTCCTGTACTACAGGATTTAACACACACACACATAAGTCTAGAATACCAACCGTTTAGCTATAAAAAAAAAACATGAAACGAGGATCGATAGACATTTTTACGCTGATTTTAACCATACCAAAATTATTTGGTGCAAATAAAAAACAAAGCCAATAAAAGAGGTTAAATTTCAACTTTCAACATCTCGCAAACTACTTAACCGATTAAAAAATTATTGATGCTAATTTCAAAATATTTTAAATACATTTTATGCGACCTATATACTACTAGCAGACCCGACGAACTTCGTCCCGCCCAAAATTTCTTTCTTTATTCAAATATTTGGTACAAAGTTTTCACCACAATACAGCATATACTCCATTGCATTAAATAACCTAACGAAAGCGTTATGTCCGTGAAGAAGTTCTTGCGGAAAAAATGATCCGGCTCGATGGTGAATCGTCCTTGAATCTGTATAGAAAAGGTGGTGTCAATTTCAAATCGATAGAACATCATTGGTCCACAGAAATCCAATAATACACAGACTTATTTCAGACGAAATACCATAAATGTCTTACAATTGAGTTTGTAGGAGGCATTCATCAAGAATTGTCTTTATTTTGTTTAGTCGCCGTAAAGCAAGGACCGCAATGGTATGGTGGTCGATTTAACGGTGGTAATTTGATTTTCATCCCTGGTGTCTCCGAATGACTTCATTTGACGATTTTTAGCAATAACTCGACTCCAGCGCCACCTTGCGTATCTTTTTTCAATAGCTTTTCCCCTACCGTTAACAATATACATCTTGTTTATGAGGCAAATCGGACAATAAATACGATTTTTAGTAATAACTCGACTCCAGAGCTACCTGGCGAGCCATTTTTTCGCAGAAATATTTCCCTTCACGTTACCAATACATATTTTGAATATTAGCCAGATCAGATGATAAATACGATTTTTAATAACTCGACTCCTGTGAACCGAAACTATACAGGTACTTTCGGACAAAAATTTCATTAAAATCATTTCGGCCGCTTAGGAGGAGTTCACTCGTAAACACCCCTACCGAAAAATTATATATGTATTTATAGATAAGTAAAAGTTTCAGTATGTTTGGAAGGCGCCACGCCCTCTTTACCAATAGCCCCTACTTTTCTCCAAGAGTATGGGATTGATTTCAAAACCTTCATACCAAATTCCAGGACTCTGCCACAAATGCTTCCAGAAATATGCGGTGGCTATAACCAAAAAGCCTATTTCAAAAAAATCGGTACACCCGTTCGCGAGATCACCTTTTACAAAAAGGTGGCACTTCTCTAAATATAATTGGTATAGATTATAAGTATCGATTAATAGCCAATACCCGCTTGCTTTACGGCGCTTTCATTCAATTCCATTCTATATAATAGATCGGTCCCTGGTCCAAATGGATCTATGTTAATCTAGGAAATAAATAAAAATGGATCTATGTTAATCTAGGAAAAGGCTACCTACGTACTAAATGTCAGGCACATCATACGATAAATAAAACTTTTTCGAATAGATCGGTCTCTGGTCCACTTCACGGAAAAAAAGAATCATATTTGCTAATCTAAGCAAAAAGCTACCTACGTAATTTTAAGCAAATCGGACCATAAATACGTTTTCTCCGATTGGATCGGTTCCTGGTCCACTTCCCGGAAAAAAAGAATCATATATGCTAATCTAGGCAAAAAGCTTCCTGCGTACCAAGTTTTAGGCAAATCGGACCATAAATACGATTTTTCGAATAGATCGGTGTTGCTGAAGGGAGGTTCCATGGGAAGCTGAACCTCAGAGCACAAAATTTTTTGTTTATAAAACTAACAAATGTGTGGATAAGACATGTGAACAATGAATGTCCATAGTTTTTTTTATAAAAGTCTAGCACATTACATAACTAGAAGCACATAAATCCACATTTCAAACTTCGTACAAAAATTATAAATTTCAACAAATTTTAACAGTTACACCCAAAAACTTTTAACTTTTTGTTCATAATTTTTAGAAAAATGCTAGGTATGCAGTTTTATAGCGTATCAAATATAAATAGGAAAAAGTGAAAATTTCAAGACGCTAGGAGATCGCGTTGATTTTTAATAATTTTTTTTTTTGCTGACGGTGCTAGGCTTTTTCTTCTATATAAAAGGCACTATACTAAGTAGAGGTGTCAAACTATCGATAGTCACACCATCGATAGTTTTGATAGTTTTCAGAAAAACTATCAATATTCACGATAGTCTCGAAAAAAAAACTATCGATAGCACTATCGATAGCGCTATCGATAACGCTAAATCAGTTAGGTTGCTTTGTTTTTACAG
>NW_016157186.1:4690-28724 GCF_001687245.7 Rhagoletis zephyria
GCACACTAAAAGCTCCTTTTCATATAAAAATTCGTACATGTCCCACCCGTGACAAATGTTGTCCCACCCGTGAGAGAGGAATTTCGGTTTTTTTTTTTATAATAAAGCCATCATTTTTTGTAGTTTTTGCTTTGTTTGCTTTCGTGGTTCTTTGTTTTATTATAAGACATCAAATTCACACAGAAAAGTAGAGACCGTACCGGTTATGCATGTTATAATAAAAAGCAGAAAATTTAAGTTATTTTTTCACTTTTATTATTTTAAGCAAATATTATCGGGTAATTGTGCTTTTTATTTTTTTAAAGCAAAAATAAAAGTTTAAATTTGCCTTCTATTTTTTTGAGCAGAAATAAAAGTCAAAGTTCCAAATCAAGTATACCATTGTCAGCAAAATATTGTGACTGATTTTCACTAATATTTCACTGTCTACAGTTTCCTTCAGATTTTTAGCTTGATTTTCCATGTATTATAAAAGAAAAAATTAATGAACAAAAAATATTTTTGAAAAATTTTGCCTTTGACTAAAAAACATTTAAAAAAGTTGGGGTGGGTCGAGGGGAGATCTTATTTTTTATTCAGATAGGCAAAGGTTCAAACTTTATTACCACATTTTAGATGTAAGGCGACAAAGCCCGACACATAAACAAAAACACTATTGTTTTAAACTTTTGTTAAAAATACCACGTTTTTAAGAAGGAAATTTTCAACATAATTCTAAATGCGGAACTTATACAAAGTACACATCTTCAACATCCATATTCAATACGAATTTTTCTGGTAATTCACCATACGAAGACATATTAACACAGAGAAATATGTAAAATAATCAAAAGCGCCGAGAACAAAAACACGCGTTACACACAAATGCTAGGTTCCGACTGATTATGTGGCCAGACGCAGTAAAACATGCGGATTTGGAGGCTGGGGATGGTGAACCGGTTATCGTACTTATTTAAACTTGCATTGTTTGTGTCATTTTATGAATTTTAGAAAAACCACTTTTGACCGGTTTTTGCCTCAAATACCCCTTAGTGCGTCGTTTGAAATAAAGTTGCGAAGTATAATGTGAACCATTATTCCTTTCTTAGTTAATTTGATGTCAAAAAATTTCGAAAAGGCCAACATTCTGAATTTGCGTTTAAGTATCTCAAACGCTTGCTCAACGCAGACTATTTAAAATGGTGGTATGTTTAATTTGTGCTTATGATAAAATCCATTATCATTATACGGAACCATAAAAAAATTTTCTAATAGATAGGCTGCAAGATACAATCATCAAGAAAGTTTATTACTGTTAAAATTTGTCGTTTCATACCAGGCATACCCGCGATGGCAAAATTTTTGCACTTTCTTTCTAAACCTAAAAATTAATGAGGATCAGAGGAATTTCCGAAGACTGCAGCCCAGACTACCAGCTGGTGTCTGTTGTACAAGTAAGCAAATAAACTAAGCGAGTTTGGTGTTCACGGTAGCGGGTGGTGAGAGCTGGAACAAACAATTGCGTAGGACCCAAGTTCGACCTTCCATTCGAGGGATTGCCAATAATTTTTGATTTTGCTTTTATGTATATATATTGTTTTTTTAACTTAACTTTTTATTTAACTTTTTTTGTTTTTATTTTATTATTAGATAATTAAAATTTTTGGAGTTTAATTTTATTAAAAAAGTCTACAACTATAAATGCATTAAAAAAATAAAAGTAATAATTGAAATAAATAAAATGAAAATTCTTCAGGCCGAGGGACCTCGTGGCTCGTTAATCGAAATTACTGCCATCTTTCAAGGTATAATTTTAATCAGATCAATTGCGCCGTTAATTCGAATCAACGTCACCGCCTATGATTTTACTAAAAAATCCCACTTGTTGCTGACGGACGTACACACACACTTAAGGCTGGTTTTCGCTCTGTCAAATTCTGTGGCATTTGCCATCAAATAAGTGAAAACACATTGTCAAATGGGATTAAAAAGTGGTTTATCGATTTATTTGGATCAGGAGAGGACTTTAGTTGTACTAAATCGGCTATCTCTTAGTTTTTGACCCATAATATCATCGGTAAAGGTATGGATAAAGGAGATAAAGTTGTGCCAAAATATGTCGCAAAATATGACATAGTGAAAGCCGGTCTTTACGCAGAGTGATTTCCATGTTTGGGCAAATGGTTTGAAAACTTTCAGCTACTAGCCATTCCAACAAACTGAATCCGCTCTTCCGATCATTATTTTTTATACTGCACTGTACACGAAAGTGGAGAAATTCTTTTCAAAAAGTGCCTTCTAGGTCTATAGAAAAGACCATTTGTAATGCTTTGACCTTATCTTCGACTCCTAAATTGTTTAATTTCATCAGGTTTGTAATAAAAAAGAATTTATTATGATGTTCCTTAGACCTGCACTGGGAAAACAGTTTATTTACGTCAACTAAATATGCTTGGTAATAGTTATAGTTACCGGATCAGCTTTTAAGGGTTAAGTGCCGCTATATAGAGTTAACCCGTATTTACTTTGGGTCGTGCGTGTCTTGTTACCATCAGTGTTTTTCTTTGCCATTTTGGTCGCTCCTCATACATGCCCGCTCTAGGCCCTGGGCCTTAGGGCAAATCCGACAATGATCTCGATAATCGCATGAGGCTATTTCCGGAAAATCTGGCATTGTGCTACTGTGATAGCACAGGCGAATAACCTAGTCAACCTATGTATTTTTAATATATTTAATTGGACATAAGCATTGTATACAAACATATGCACATAACATAATTGAAAAATAAATGCCTTTTTTCATAACTCGTTTTGCTTTTTCAAGTTTCAGCGCCTTGAAAATCTTACTCTAGTTATAACCCATCCGTTGGAAAGGTTGCATGTTACCCAGGACTTGCGGAATGTGCGCGCTTTAACGGCGACGCTAGCGTGTGCGCATGCACGCCTTGGAGTAATTAATCATTGTCATAATTACACACAACATTTTTCACACTTTCGCTTCGGCTACAACTTTAAGTTTTAAATGTATTTAGTAGTAATTTCAAATTGATTATGCACTCAAGTGCACTCCGATACAACTACTCAGTTGTAATGTACTGATATAAATAATAAAAACATTTGTTGGTCAATGGCGGGACCAGGTAGGGCAAAAAGCAATACCACCCTCACCACCAAGCTCTACGTTTAAATTCGTTTTAAGCTCTACGTTTTAAGCTCTAGGTTAAATTTAACTTAAAAAAATTCTAGTTTAAAAAACTAAAAACTCAATTTTATAATTGTACTGTCAACAGTAGATCCCGGATTTCTATGCATAAAATTTTTTTTTTGGTATCCCGATGACATCGATTTGTTAGTGCACATTCTTACATATTTTGCCTTAAATGCATATATAGGCATATTTTCTCATCAAAAGCATATTTAATTGCATTTTTTATTAAACGCCGTTTATCTAAAACAGAGGTTCCCAAACTATTTTTCTTGTAGACCCCTTTCAAAAATTTATTGGTTTCGGATTCTAAATATTCTCAAAGCTCGTGAAAAATCAAATGTGAAAATCAGATCTATCAATGTAAATTTGCATTGCGGGTGAATTCAAAAACTAAAATAACTAAAATAAAGGTAAAATATTTTCTTGTGTTCTATTTAAAAAAATAGTGTGATTACACACTTTTAGGTTTTAAAAAATAGAGCTCGTGAATACACCAAAACACTCTCTCGCTCGGAGGAGTTATATCTTTTAAGAGCACTGCGAGCGCTAGCGTTATCTTCACCATAAACCCATCAACAGTGTTGCCGCAAATCATTTTTAGTGGCAGCCAAATTCCTTTAAAAAGGGTTTAAAAAGGAGTTAAAAAAAAGTCATTAATAATAATCCCAACGGTTTTTACCCTCCATTCCCGCCCATCCGCACGAAGGGCGCAGTCCGCATGACTACGGAACCAATATTTTAAATTTTTGTGCCGAGTAACGATAGGCGGAGTTTGTTAAGTGTCGAGATCTAAAACTGTTCAGCTACAGAACTATATTCATCAGCTGATTTTATGTATTTATGTCAATAATTCACTTATTGAGAGAGGAGAGTATCGCTTTCTTACAGGCTAACCTAATATTCACGCACGCCGCCAATTTACTGTCAAAAATTTCTCATGCACATACAACTTGTATGGGACCAACCGAAATTGAACGGCGTGCGTATGAAGCTAACTCAATTTCCAATTTTTGTTCTGCGTGACATTTTGATTTGACGTTTCGCTCAATGAAATTAAATGCAAACGCACGCAAGCCAATTTCGGGTGACACAAAAAAACAAATTCGACGGCGTGCGTACCAAAACGCAAGCCGCGAATATTAGGTTAGCATGCTAATGCTGAAAAGCGGATCTGATATATCAAACGTGCTGGAATGAGAGTTAAAATCCTGGCATAAGCAACGGAGTGGGTCGTGCAATTCAAAATTGGTTTTACAAGCTTTCAGAAATATGGGACAAAAGTGTCTTGATACGCGTGAGGGAACATTAAAGCTTACATCAGCCAGAAGAGACGGACTTGAAATTGAGCCTATCAGTAATTTAACCATAAAAATTGTACCAAGCATTTCCCTGCGACTGGCAAGTGTAGGAAGGTTAATAAGTTTTAAGCGACTCGTATAAGGTGGAAGACTATATTGAGAATCCCATCGGAAATTTCTTAAAGCAAAAAGTAGGAATTGTTTTTGAATTGATTCTATCTTGTCTGAGTAAATTTGATACCTTGGATTCCAAACCACCGAGCCGTATTCCAGAATCGGCCTAACTAATGTTGTAAACAGGGTTTTAGTGATATAAGGGTCACTAAATTCTTTTGCCCATCGTTTCACAAATGCAAGTACACATTTAGCCTTGTTGACTGTCACATTAATGTGAAGATTAAAATTAAGCTTAGGATCTATTGTGATACCAAGGTCCACAAAATTGTATACCTGTTCCAGGTTATGGTTACCTATTATATAAGAAACTGGCAGAACAGCTCTTCGCGAGAAGCACATTACTTTACATTTCTTAAGATTTAGAGGCATAAGATTTACTTTACACCAGTAAGCCATGCTGTTTAAGTCTGATTGTAGCAAAGACCTTTCTTTAATTGAAACGTACGCTTTATAAAGTTTTACATCATCTGCATACATTAAAATTTTGGAGAATTTTATATCTGTAGAAATATCGTTTATAAAAAGCAATAACAGAATCGGGCCTAGGTGGCTACCCTGAGGGACTCCTGAAGTAACATCAATGACGTCAGAGATAGTATTTTTAAACAATACCCTTTGTGATCTATCATAGAGGTATGAAGAGATCCAACGTAGAAAATTAGGTGGAAGACCAAGAAGATCAAGTATATAGATGAGCAACGAGTGGCACACTTTGTCAAATGCTTTACTGAAATCAGTATATGTAACATCAACAGTTTTGCTCTCACTAAATGCTTTTGAGATATAGGATGTTAATTCAAGTAAATTTGTAGAAGTTGATTTGCCCTTGCAAAATCCATGTTGACTGTATGAAATGCTTGAAGTGAGAGAATGCGTCAACCGATTTGTTATAATTGCTTCAAATAATTTAGGTTATGAACGATTCCTTCCATACAGTTGGAAAAACGCCCTCTTTAAGAGACAAATTAAATAAGGCTGTTAACGGCTCATAGAGATAATCAGCACAATTTCTAAGAAAACAAGTGGGGATCTGGTCAGGACCATAACTAAAAGACTGCTTTAAGGACTTCAGGTAAACTAAAACATCATCGGGAGATATTATACGGTTATGTATTGAGTTAATTGGACTTAGTTTAAAAGGATAGTCAAAGTATGCTTGGGAGTTAGTGGAATAATTGGATTTAAAAAACTGAGCGAACATGTTAGAAATTGTTTGATTATCACCAGAGACGGTATTTTGAACTTCATGGCGGAAGGAAACCCACATACATTTCGCTTGGAGTTTACGAAATCATAAAATGATTTGGGGTTATATATTATACGTCGTTTGATTTTACACAAGTAATCTTTATAACACTTTTTGTTTAATTCAAAGAACTTGTGACGCAAAAGTGAGTATTTTACATAGTATGAGTGTAAGCCGGTTTTTTGTGTAATCTAAAATAACGTGACTTTCTGTTTTTTCAAGTTTCTCAGTTCTTTAGTGAACTATAACTGTGTTTGTTCTTCAGGAACACACATGCGTTTAGGCACATACTTTTCAAATAATCTATGTACAGTAAAATTAAAATGCGCAACGCTTTGCTCAACTTTTTCTTTGTATATAGGCCACGACAATTTAGACAATTCTTTATTCAGTTTTTTAAAGTTGGCTTTCGAAAAATCAAAGCGAATATTAGGTTCATATGGTTGGACATCGCAATTTTGACCATCGTTTATAATTTCGTAAGATATCTCAATAGCAGGGTGGTAGACATCTTCGGGCAAAACTAGTGGGTCACATTTATTTACAGCCGACTTAGATGCATCATCAACATAAACAAGATCTAATACTTTGCCAAACTTATTGCGAAGTACATTAACTTGATTCAGGCAGAGTTCAGCCATCTCCTCTAAAAATACCTTGTTGCACGCGCTAAACGAGAAAGGTACAATATCATTGTCAATGATGTTCCATGATACATTTGGTAAATTAAAGTCACCCAACACAATCAATGAATCAGAGGGTTTAATCATTGAATTAATTGATTTCAGTAAAGATACATGTTGTGAATACACTGATAAGTCAGATCGGGGAGGAATATAGCATAGAGCTAAGTAAGTAAACCCCCTTGCAACCTGAACACGAATGCATTTGAATTCTGCAGATTCAATGTGTGGAAGACTAACTTCTTCAGATGGTATTGAAGAGTCTACGGCAAAGAGTACGCAACCGCCGACTTTGTCCTCCCGATCTTTTCTGTAGATATGATAATTATTTGAAAGAATCTCTGAATTGAAAGTGTGAGGTTTGAGTCAAGTTTCAGTCAAAGAAATTATTTTATAATTGCATTCAAGGCCATTAAGATATAAATTTGTTAATTTAGTATTTATGCCTCTTACGTTTTGATAATAAATACTTAAAGCAGATTTAGTAATCAGTTTTTTGATTCTGTATTCTGACGGGGAATATTTGCTAAATTATTATTTTTGTTGGGCCTATACTCAAATTCACGAACGAAAGCTCCGGAGGGCCAAAAAGAACTACTAAGCAGCATGTCAAAATTTTCTAAATTTACGTCTATTTTAAATGAGGAAATATTTCTTTCATATATAAAATTAAATTTTCTGATACTTAAGTTGACAGTTTTAACTTTGGACGAGATGTAAAACTTTATATCGTCCTCGGAAGTATCCCTCGAAAATCTAGATACAAATACAGACTTCCTTGGGGGAACCACAACCAGTCTCCTAGTATTAGACTCGATTACCGGCGGACGGGGTTGAGTAACTGAGTTACTAATTGAGGGTAGAGTAAGCGTTGGAAGATTAGATGGCGGTGCCACTACTTCAACGAGGGAAGGGGAAGATACTGCAGGGTCGTTATTATTAGAAGCAGACTTTGATATATGTTCTTTTGAGGAAGATAACTCCGTTGTCTGTGGACATGGAGAAGAAAGATTAATTAAGTCACTCGGAAGATTGTTCTGACGTGGAACGGTCCTTTCATTAGGCGGACTATGAAGACGCTTACGTTTTGACACACGAATCTCCTTCATAGATTGTACGGTATCTAAGCGTTTAAAAGATTTAAATACATTTTCATAATGTTTAAATTTTTCGGTCGGTACCGACAACTCTCTCCCTACCTCAGAAAACCCATTTCTGGTTTGCCTAAACAACTTAAAGAGATCAACTTCGGTTGACCTGCACTTTAAGCAAGACCAGCGAAGACCTTTGCCATCATTAATAGCGTCCAGAATTCTTCCTGTCAAACCAGCACATTTTAGATGGCAAATACCATCACAGAGCCAGCACGATAAGTAGCGTTCAGATTCGCTTTTAATTTGGCAGTTATCAAGATCACACTTCATATTGAAAGATTTAATAACACTTATGTTAATAAAAAGACAAGCAAAATAAGTTTAACACAACACACACAACAATTTAGGAGCTGATGTATTTAGCTTAAAAATATATGTAGCGAACAGTTGAGTATCACTGTATTGTACACTTAATAAACGCAACGCAAACAGCTGTGACAAGAAATACTAAAAGAAGTAAACAAAAAGAGCCAAAAGAAATGTGCAAAAATAGAAACGATCTCAGTTAACTACAAAGGAATTACAACAACAATGATAACAACAAATGACTCGGCAAGATTAGATGTATGCTAGTGAAATTTAATTAAATTTAATATAAACCACAAAAATCACAAAACTTTCACTTAGCTTCGATTATTATCACACTAAGATGCTCGTAGGCACTTTTTATAGCAACTTTTACTCAGAATTAGCACAATAAACTTTGCAAAATACAAAGACAAATCAGAGCACAATATAAGTAGAACTTCACAGCTTGATGTTTGCTTTTTATATATATTGTGGCTAAAAATAGTAGCTAAAATTTTTTACTTACATATACACATATATAAGTATACACGCATAAATTTTCAATAAGCAATGATATAGAAAATCAATGAACTCTGGAAAAAAAGCAAATATTTTATCCAACCAAAAACCTTTTTGTATAAAAGGGGAAATATGCAACACCTGCTTGCTCGGCTCCATCAAGTGATTGTACCATCAGGCTCGAAGCATACAACTCACCAGCATGCTGGTACAATATTTATTTCTTTACAAATAGGGCGAGGAAAGATCGAAATGATTAGAGCCGAAATTTCATAATTTGTCTACCATTTTGTTAAACATTGTTTTTTTTTTTTAATTTACAACTGCAATATCGTGAACTTAATCTTCCACAAACATGGCTTTGACTCACATAGTGCAAGAAATTTCCGCCAAAATACTTTTTACTTAGAAATCACCAGCATGCGGTACTATAATAAAATTTTCACATAGTTTTTGAAGTCGCATCAGCAGCTGGTACAATCACACCACAAGAACATACACGGTCAATCGACTTGATGAGCCATTTAGCAAATTAAGCATATTAAGGGCAGTAAACTTATATATTTTAAACTATAGTTAAATCGTTAATAGATAAGTTAACAGCCCTAACACTTTTACAGTATGTTAATATGTATAAAAACGTAAGGAACATACAATGCATATATATATATATATATATATTAGTCTTTCTTAGTTTAAAAACTTAAATTAAGTTAATTAATTATTTAAATTAAGCATATACAACTTTTTCATGCCAAGTATAAATAAATTCTTCAAAGGACTAAAAAAGGGCTAGGGGCAATTTTAAATTTATGTGGCCAAAAAAAGTACGTGGTAGCTAATCTAGCCACCAAAGGGCTTAAACGGCGATATTGCTCATCAAATGTTCGGCTCACTCATGACTTTGCACGTGGAGTATAAGTAAAATAGTTTATTTGTGTTAATGGCATCATTTTTATTTTTTTCGCTCCGAGTTTTAAAGTGAGGCAAATATTTATCACATTTTTAAAACACAAAACTTAAAACATTAAAACGGCTAAGCTTTTTACGCCAAACTTTTAATTCAGAAACTAACAACAGAGAAAATAACAATTGTAAGAAAATCGATGACAAATAAAGCAACATGAGTTTTGCCCCCCTGCATCCCCTCGGTGCCTCTCAATCATTTCTGTGCGAAGTATTCACCCAGTTTCTGATCGATTGCCGACGGTGGGAGTGCTAAAACTGGTTGCGGACCGAGGAATACCTGGTCTGAGATGGGCACGGACCTACATTTTCAGGCCCGGCCCAGCACGAGTGCAAAATCAACTTTCAAAAACGCGCACGAACCCGCAAATTAAAAATTTCTCCGAGCCCGGGCCGGCCCGGCCCGCCACACGTTCCAGCCCGGAAGTAAAGAGCCAAGAAATATTTAGATACTTAAGCGAATAAGATTTTACATCAAAGATTTTTACAATATATTTTCTGAGAAGTGGAAAAAGTGGAAGGAAAATGTACAAATATTTAAACAAAACTACTAAGTATTTATCTTATTTTTCTATCCATTTCCAAATATTTATTTTTTTTGCTTTTCTCTTATCAAAAAAAAAATTTTAAATACTTACTACCTATTTTTGTATAAAACCAAAAGCTTATCTATATTGGAGCTTAGTTGCTGCCACATTATTTTACTTTATTCATCTCATATACAAACCGATTACTTAAATTTGGCTGATTTTGGTTTAAAATAAAATAAGATACAAATATTTTAACATAAATTGAATTGAAGCATTTTTGTAGTATTAACAACGGACTTTTTCGTGATTATTCGTGCTTTTATGAAATTTTACTGAACGCCCATGCACGCACGAGTTCGTGCTGACAGCAAATATTCCGGCCCGTACCCGCGGTGACCTGGCACCCAGAGTAAAAGAGCCTCGTTATGTTTACCGTCATAATTTAGTCTAGACTTGAATTGCCGAACTAGTTTGGAATTACTTAAATAGAGGGCTGGTCAATGCCTTAAGTTCAGCTTGGTTGTCACTGCAGTCACGTAAACTTCTTCCCCTCTACCTATGTTCCACCACGTTCCACGTGTTCCATGCCTTCGAGTATTGCAATTACCTCAGTCTGGAAGACCGAAGCATATTCCCCTACATAAAAGTGAAGCTTATCTCCATTAACCTCGAAAACGACCCCAGATCATGACCCAGAGTCAGTTTTGTAGCCATCAGTGAAGATTCGACAATGTGTGCGTCCGGTCTCAGCGATGGAATCAAACCAGCAAAGGCGCTGAAGGTATTTACCCAAAGTTACAGCTCGTTAGTTGTTTGTTACGCGACAGGGATGAAAAAGTAGGTACAATTGTACCCTTTTCCGACGTTTGATGACTTAAAGGTACATTAGATACAGTCAGTAGATTTTAGGTACAATTATTATTATTGACCCATATTCGCTTTTTGATTTCTGGAAATATATTTAAAATGCTTTCGAAGTTACTTACGGCAATTAGATTATTTTCTCTAGACTTGTTGCACCTATTAAAAGGAATCGGATAAATTAGCATGTCGGCCGCTGTGGTGTAGTGGTAAGCAGTGCGCGCTTCCACTCCGCAGCACCAGGGTTCAAACCCTGGTCCAAGCAACATCGCAAAAATATAGAAAAAAGGTTTTTTTCTTAACAGCGGTCGTCCCTCGGCAGGCAATGGCAAACCTCCGAGTGTATTTCTGCCATGAATAAAATTACAGTTTAAAAAACTAAAACCTTCCTATTGTAATTGCTATTCGTACTGTCATCAGGTATGTAACTTGAGAATAGAAATCGCTGCATCTTTTAGGCGCATCAATGTTACATAGTTACATCCCGAGCTAATAAAAGGAAGGTAAAAAGTTAAAAACAGCTTCTCATAAAAATACAATCGCCGTTCGGAGTCGGCCTAAAACTGTAGGTCCCTCCGCCGTGTGTGACAACATCAAGGCACACGCCACAAATCGGTGGAAAAGCTCGGCCAAACACTAACATATGTGTAAGCGCCAATCTATTATTATTATTATTATAAATTAGCAGACTTTTCGTGTTGTTGCTGGATAAAGAAGTATACTTCGCAAAGTATGTTTTTTCTCTTTTTCGCCAATATTTCTCAGTAGTCATAATTAGACAAAAACAACGCTTCTCCGATTCCCATTAGACTATAATCTATGGATATAGGCTCAGTTAAAAAAAAAAACCGAATCATGTTTAAAGTACATCCATCCTTTGTATTCATGTTTTAAATAAAATTTATAAAAAAAAATACAAATGAGTGATGTAACTTTTTTTTTGGGTACAATCTGTCTCATTTAGGTACATTTATTTTATGATATTAAGTACAATCTGAAATTTCAATTTTTCATCCCTGGTACGCGATGCACCGAGTGGCCGAAGATGTAAGAGCTCGCTTCAGTGATGTTGTCGATTTAATATCGGATGGAAAAAAATATTTTTGAAATCTGCTGAATCATTGGCTGAACAAGTGCATCTTTTGGAGGCTCCCGTTACTATACTCAAGGTGTGCAGGTTGAACTTGGGCAAATAAATTAAGGAAAAGGTAGGATACCATTCTAAAAAAAGGGGTTTAAAGAACTTAATGGAATATCTGGTGTAATAAGTAGCCAAATGGCCGCATGTGACAGCTGTTAAGCAGGGATCACAAGACTTGTACATTTGTACCGATTTGTACATTTTGGCAGTTACCGAGTGGTGTTGTCTGGAAATTCTTCTGCTGAGCTGAACTCAAGTTTCTAAACAACACCACTATGTGACTGCCAAAATGTTCAAATGTTTACAAAGGTACAAATCGTGTGATCCCTGCATAGTAGCTATAATCCTAATGAAATAGCTTGCTTCAAGTACGCCCCATTCACCATAATTGGCGTAGAAAGAATGTTCTCCTTGTACAAAACATGTTTGCTTTAACCCTTAATTAGGCGCATAAAGAAAATCACACATTAGTCACCAGTGACCCCAATAAAAGTGTTGAAAAAAGAGTTTTCAAAATAAAATAAAATCGAAGTGTATATTATCAAAAATATTTAAGTACACTATTATCGTTAACTTAAAAAAAACAACATATTTATACCCGAGCGCACTTGTGCACAAGGGTATTATAACTTTGTTCACATAACGGTTGTTTGTAACAGGCAAAACGAATCGAGATAGATATAGACAAATGTATACATAAATGATCAGGATGAAAAAAGAAATCGATTAAGCCATGTCTGTCTGTCTGTCCGTCTGTCCGTCTGTCCGTCCGTCCGTGTACACGATAACTCGAGCAAAAATTGAGATATCTCAACGAAATTTGGTATGTAGGTTTCCCTTAATCCAAGGTAGGTTGGTATTGAAAATGGGCGAAATCGGACAATAACCACGCCCACTTCCCATATAACGGTAATTTCCAGAAATACGAAAACTGCGATATTTTAGTAACTACTGAAGATAATTCACTCAAAATTGATATTTACAATAATTTTTAGACGAAAAATAAGAATATTATAAATTTTTGGAAAATGGGCGTAGCCACGCCCACTTATGGTTACATGTGTATATCTTGGTAACCGCTACACCAATTTCTTCCAAACTTGGCACAGTTGTTGGTCCTGGTACAGCATACCAAATGGCCGAAAATTTCTAAAATCGGACAATAACCACGCCCACATCCCATATAACGGTAATTTCGAGAAATACAAAATCTTCGATAAATCAGTAAATATTGAAGCTAATTTATTCAAAATTGATGGTTGCAACAATTCTTTACCAAGAAATACGTTTGTGATAAAATCTTGGAAAATGGGCGTGGTACCGCCTACTTATGGTCACATATATGTATCTCGGTAACCGTTCTACCAATTTGTACCAAACTCGGTATGGCTATTGTGCTTGCCACATAGAAGCAAAACGTTCAAAATTATTGAAATCGGACTAAAATTACGGCCGCTTTTCATATAACGGTAAATTTCAGAAATGCTTGAAATTTCAATATTTCGAAATTTAAGGACGCTAATTTACTTAAAATTTATACACCCCGGCTTATCATGTAGCGGTAGCTTTCGGAAAGGTGGAAAACATATATTTAATACTTGCGCCGGGTATTTAATGTTCGGCTCCGCCCGAACTTAGACTTTCTCACTTGTTTCGACTTCAAATTAAAAACTTTCCTCTCCCAAAAATTGTTACGTTAGTGGTCGCATGGGGTCAGCACTCAAGCGAGTAGCGACACATATGTATGTACGCGACGATGTTCTAGCCGTGACTAAATAAATAAAACGAAATGTGTATTGTCATAAATATAAAAGCTCTTTATTATATTTAACTTTAAGAAAGAAAAGCGTAACTTTGACTTCAAACTTAGATACAAAAATAAAAAATGTTACGCAAGTGGTTGCATGGGGTCAGGACTCGAAAAAGTAGCGACACATGCGTACACGCCGTTTTTGTGGCAGTGACTTATTTATGTAGCCCGCGGGGAGTTAGGAAGCTAGAACGAGCGCGAGCACGCTCCAAGTACCCTAAGACATTTTTTTTCAACTTGTATATATATTTTTAATTTATTGTAAATGAATTTTTGCTTTTTACTTTAAGTGCTTAATTTTTTTGAATGCATATTTTAAAATTTTAGATATGTGTATATTTAATTAATTTTGAGTTTTTCGTGGCACCAAAAATTAAAATATATCTTTGTGTTAATTATAAACTTGTAATAAAACATGAAAAAATTAAAAAAGCAAAACAAATGACAGAAGTCTTTTTGCATATTTTGTTTGTTTTTAGTGAATATTTTTGATTTTTTCGTAAGCATTATATGCGCATAATTTCGATTTTTAAAGCATAAAAATCTGGCCCTAGTCATCAGGTATGTATCTTGAGAATGGAAATCGGTGCATCTTTTAGGCGCATCAATATTCATAGTTACATCCCAAGCAAAGCAAGGTAAATATGTATTTTTCCTCGAACTCCAAATGAACTCATTGACAAACAGTGCTGTGGTGATTCCTTGTTTTCACCACAAACTAAACAGCAGTATTAACGCTTGTTTTCACTATGTAAAATTCAATGTCATTTGTCGTCAAATACGTGCATACACATTGTCAAATGAGATTAAAAAGCGGTATATCGGTTGACTTCGATCAGCATAGATCTTTAGACGTTTACATGCTCTGCTAAATCGGCTATCTGTCTGTTTTTGGCCCATAATTAAATCGGTAAAGGTATGTGTCAAAATATGTCGAAAAATGTTGGCGTCAAAATATGACATAGTGAAAAGCAGCGTTAACTGTTGATTGTGATGGTTTGCAATACTGTAAGAAAGGTTGACAAATTTTCCAAGAACTTATTCTAATCTTTTGTCCGTGCTGGTACTTGGGGAATACTATGGGCTGGTTTCTCCAACTCAACTTAACTTAATTAAGCAAATTTTCTTGACTTAGTCAAGAATAAGCTTTGTAAAACGTAGGCTAACTTTTGACTTAAGTCCAAAAAGTAGCTAAACTAACTTAAGTTGAGTTGAGGTGGAGAAACCAGCCCCATGTTCTTTGATGTGAATCAAAAGGGATGCAATGATAGGATGCTGCAAGTATAATTCAATTTGCTGCAAAACTCGGATTGATTATGCAACCTCTGCTCAAAATGAGTCATAGGAAGTTCTAAGATAGAGCGGTTGTAGCAACAGTCCTAGTTGCAGCCTTGTATACACACATACATACATAATTCTTCAAGAAAAAGCATATCGATTACGCATATGACATTGTTCCAAAATCGAACACAGAAGGCCAATGAACATTTTCAATTAATATATAAATACATACGTACTATACATTTGTATGTATAAAATTTCGCTGAAGAATTTGATGTTTATGAAGAAGAAAAAAGCTAGAACGCTGTATACTCCTCTGTTATGCTGGTTTTCTGCTAAGCATTGAATGGCAAAAATTTTATTACGTTCAAAAAATAGTCACTAAGTTCATTTCCACATGGCAGTTTTTAAATGGCACCAATTTTTTGTCATTTCAATGCCTAAATTGCTGAAGGAAATGGCTCCATTTTTTTTTCATAAACAAATAGGTTCTTCTTATCCATCATCTGGTAAACAAATACAACAAAAAAAAAGCTCAACATGGACCATCCATTCTCGTGTTATGCGCCGTCTGGCATACCGTCCCGTTTCTGCCTTAACCACGTATCTACAATTTTTGGGAAAACTAACTAACCACTTATAACAGCTGTTTAAGCGTCAAACTATTTGAAAATAGAACAAACACTTAATTAAGGTGCTCACTACTGTTAGTGGAACCAGAAATATTAAGTAAAAAATGCGTTTATTGTTACCTAGGGGAAGAAATTAAGCATTTTTTCTTACACTCTCTAAATTACCCCAATTGCCGATACGAGGTTAAGGCAGAAACGGGGCGATACGCTAGTTTGGTATATACATAGAAATATTTACTTTTAATAAAAATCAGGGGTTATGACAATAATAGATTGGCGCTTACACATATGTTAGTGTTTGGCCGAGCTTCTCCTCCGACTTGTGGCATGCGCCTTGATGTTGTCACACAAAGCGGAGGGACCTACAGTTTTACGCCGACTCCGAACGGTGATTGTATTTTTATGAGAAGCTGTTTTTCATGGCAGAAATACACTCGGCGGTTTGCCATTACCTGCCGAGGGACGACCGCCTTTTTCTATATTTTTTTGCGATGTTGCTTTGACCAGGGCTTGAACCCAGATGCTGATGAGTGAAAGCGCGCACTGCTTACCATTACACCATAGCGGCCGACAATCAGGGGTTATATTCGATGTAAATAAGCTTGTTTAAATTAAATAATAAAATCAAATTAATTTTTGTTTTAAAATACCACCATTAACTATTAGCCACACCCTTTTATGGAATTTAGCTCCCCTTTTAGAAAGTGTGATTGAATTCTTCCCCTTTTCTCCTGCTTCCATAAACCATCGCCCTGGGTGGGAGTGTCAAATTTTAGAAAAAGGTACTTACAAAACCTTTAATAATTGAATCATGGTACAAAACTGTACAAAACCTCAAATGATATGATGATCGATGAGCAAATGGGACTTGTTGTATACAGTTTATTTTCGTACCCTGGTTTGAATGAGATGGGTAACAAACCTGTTGTTCAAAGTACTAGCGATGTTAGTTTTCAAAAAACACCGATACATCGATACATCGACTATTTATACGTCAGGTGAAAAATGTTCGATATATCGAAGCAAAGTATCGATATTTTCGATGCATCGATGTTTTTCTGACATCCCTAGTTGTCAGTCCTTTTTTGTGTTGTGTAAAAAATTTATAACGACAGCTGTCCTTTGTTTCTCATATGAAGAGAATTTGAACTTTTTGCCGATTTGCTTGGTCCCCTTTTCTCAGCAGCGATAACTAGAAAACAAACAATTTCAATTGTACTAACTAGTTATAGATATCATTTATATTTGTGTAAGGAGAAGACCTTAATAAAAACATTAATCAATTTTGATGTGATGTTCTTTCCACAAACGAACAGAGTGGACCTACATACCCTGCAGTGAAAAGCCAAACCAGTTAGAAAAAATACTAGTTCGTTAACTAGTATGTGCCCACCAGTTCGACAATTTCGAAGAACTTAGGCGATCAGCGACATCTGCCTTTGAATTGCCAAAGCCAAAAATAAAACGCAATTAATTGCTTTTCTACCAAATGTCGGCCAAAAATAAAACGCAATTAATTGCTTTTCTACCAAATGTCGGCTGTGGCGTAACGTGAAGACTACTGGTTCTGGTTCTGAAATCGCAGGCTCGAGGCCGCTTGGAGGTGGTTAAGATTTTCAAAGTTAAATAAATATAAGTAAAAATAATTTATTCAATTTATAAATAAATAACAAATTTGAAAATCTAATTGCATTGCAAAAAAACATTTGGGAAGAAATGCTTGTGCTATAAAAACAAAGAAATAAACAAAAATATTTTTTTTATTAAATTTAAAAATTACAATAAACAGCCTAAACAAAAAAATAAATTTATAAAAAATAAAAATAAAATAAAAAATATAAAATAAAAAAATTTTCCCTGCGCCAGGATTTGAACCTGGGACCTCAGGCTTACCACGCGAGTGCTTTGCTCTGTCGGCCATTGTGACTGCTGGATCGTCGCGAGCAAAAAGGCAATTTATGCTTTTCACAGGGCATGAATTGGCAGACTATCTCATCAACTGGTATGATGCTACTAGTATTTATACTAGTAGATGCTGATGCATAGCCTGACAATTGACATCTCGTAGGACATCGCAATGTTAAAAATACCAGTCGCTAACATTGAAAAAGGATAGAATGTGAACTAGTTGGGCTGAAACGCAAACCGGTAGAATTCTAGTTCACAACTAGTAGATTTCCCTGCAGGGTACATATGTATGTAAGTATATATGTATATAAACGTGTATGTAAATACCCTAAATATGGATGTGCGAATTAGTATTTACATGAACCAACAAAATTCAGCCAATGCGTGTATGCGAAAAATTTATAACAAATCATCACCATATTTTTACTAACCTACTAGTTGCTCGATGCCTCAATACCAGTTCCTAAATCCAAAATTTTTCACAGTATTTTCATACGCCTAGATGCACATAAAGCAAAGCAACAAAAATATGCGAGGAAAAATATTTTCATAATTGTAATTAAAAACGCCACAACAAAATGCAAAATTATGGAAATCAGGCAACTTCAAAGCCATCGGCTAACTAGCTGCCTGCCGTGCCGGTTCGCTTTTATGCATCGCGCAAGCATATCGTCGTTTAAAGCAGGGTTCGGATTTGCCCCATTTTAGCCCCTCGCTCGCTCGTTAGTTTGCTCTGAGCTAGCGCAACTCACGAGCAACACGCGAGGCTGTTTGCAAATGAGCACTCGTTAAGTACGAGCGCACGCGCTGAGCAGCCAGCGAGCGAGTACGCAAACGAGGGCAGCGCAAGAGTAGAGCGTCAAGCAAACGAGGGCCTCATTAGCTCTGCCCTTCTCATGCACAGAAGAATAGATTCCTGCTATTTTGACCAGTTTTATCTACTAGGTAGGCACATATGTGCATACATATCTATGTATGTATGTAGGTATAATGTTTTTAATGTTCAATAATTTCTTATAAAATTTCAACTTATACACTTAGGTCTCTTTTTATGCGGTTCTTTTTTATGCGGATTTGAATTTATGCGGTTTTTCAAACACTTTTTTCGCTGTAGCGATTTTGCTTTTTTGAGAGCTTTAATTACTTTTTTTCAATATGTAAGGGGCAATGCTTCTGATAAATAATTTGTCTTTGTATTCTTACATACAAGTAATTACTAAGTAACTATGTTATATATATATAAATGAGAATATAATATTTATAAAAATCATTATTTTGTCTTTCATTTCATAAATGAGTAGGACATCAGCATTTTCAAATGAATATTCCTGGTTTAGCCCCATACATATATATGTATGTAGGATAATACAAACTACTATTTGATAATTAAGGCTGGTCCACATAGAACTTTCGCGTTGACTTTGTAGTTGGCGTTGGTTTGACAGAACGCACGTTAAAATTATGCGTTCTTCAATGAAGCTTAGCAGAGACTACTTTGGCCACTAAATTAACATATTAACGAGAGATAAATTAATATTTCATATCAATAATAGCATGAAAATTTATATTTCTTGCCTTCATTTGATTAAAAGGAAAAAACATTTCATTTAATTTTATTTATTTGCAACAGCTGGCGACCGACGCAGCGATCTTTCTGCTTTGTGTTGGCCTTAGCGTTGCCAAATTTTGGATATGTGGACGGCTGCTTTGAAATTCGACGCCAACGCAACGCCAAAGTTGTATGCGAACCGGTCTCTATTCTTTGTTTACGCAAATTTTCCCATGTCTACATATCCATATATACATGCATACATATGTACACATGTCCTTGAACAACAGGCCACAAATAAATTTTTTCACCAAGGACTATATGTCATTCAGGTATACAGCATAACTGCTACAAGTAGAAAACTATTTTGGGGGTGTTAGCAATTGCTTACTTGTTTTTTGTTTCTGCGGCACAAACGATTATAATATCCTCATTACTTACTTTTCTCTGTAAAGACAAAATACATGCATATGTACATACATACATAAATGCATATATACATAAATACGTACATACAAACATATATAAATATGCATGTTATGTGTGTACACATGTATGAATATAACTCTAAAAAATAATTCATTCCATAATCTATGCTTATGTATGTAATCAATTTTATTTGTTGTTTTAAATGCTGCCCTAATATAATACTTTACATATATATAAGCATATGTACATACAATTATTAACATACTTTCGTACATAATCTATTGACATACATTCCCACATTTTTATGCACAAAAATGCATGTGTTGTATAGTACACTCGGAGCGCTCGCTCGTCGCTCAATCGTCTTTCCTAGCGGAGTGAGTATGCAGCCAGCTACTCGCCTCGCACTGCGAGCGAGGCAACACACAACAGCCTCGTTCGTTTAATAGGAGCGCGAGGAAACAAGCAGCGCGCGCTCGTTTGGCGAGCGAGCCAAACTTCTCGTGCTCCGCCTCATTTCTGCTACGAGTACAAGCTGCGAGCGCCTCGTTGTCTGCGAGGCATTGAGTAGGAGTTTGATCGCTCGCTCGCTCGAACTCCGAGTTTTTGCCCACCCTGGTTTAAAGTACAAAACCGCGTATCGTCATTCTGCAAAACCGCGTAACTGATATTGGTTGCCAAAAATTGGATTTGCTCACACAAGCTCTTGGCTCAATCCTTATCCATTCGTCCTGAAATATACTATCCAGATATGCGATTTCTTTATAAAAAAGAGAACCATTTTCAAATATGAGTGTTTTTACTCTCTAAAAAATAATTTATGCAACCTCACATACGTGGTTTTGCAATTTGCTGATACGCGGTTTTGCATTTTGTTGATACGCGGTTTTGCACTTTAAACGATGATATGTAGATGCGTATACATACACCCACATTCAAATCTACATAAGTATGTACATTAGGGTGGTCCAAAAATACACGTGAAAAAGTAAAGTCGGAATTTTTATGCTCTCACCCCTAGGATTATTCTATACCGAAAAAAAGTATACCCCTACTTTTTTATTTTATAATCAAAGCGCCCAAAGGTTTCCATGTATTTTGTATGGGGAAAACCTCTTTTCGTAGAAAGCGACCTCTAAATATTTTTTGATTCCTAAGAGCGTGTGTGAATCGGCAACAAAGTTCGCGGCGAGTAAATTTTTGACAACTATGAGGTGAATAAAATTTCAGTAGGTCATGAGGCTAGTGAAATTTTTGACAAATGCATAGAAAATTTTGACAATCGCAAAGATTGTTGATGTGTGTAATTTTTCGTTAAATAAAAGCTTAAATTGATGAATTGCAATCAACGATGGTAGATGTTTTCTTAAAATATTAATTTCACTTCAATTTGTAATATTTTATTCCGCATAAATCTGCGGTTATCAAAAATTTACTGCTGTCAAAAAATATTTCATTTCACACAGCAGATTGGCAAAACTGTCTCACTATAGGAAACGTATTATTCAACAGCTTTCCCCATAGAACTTTGTTACCGATTCACACACGCCCTAAATAAGAAATAGGGGTATACTTTTTTCGATATAGAACAGTCCTAGGGGGTGAGAGCATTACAATTCCGACGACATTGGACCACCCTAATGTACATATATAACAAAACAATCTTATAGGCAGCAAAGGCAATGCTGCTGCTGGCGACTGCAATATGGTGGGTGATGCCACCAACAACGTGCCACACATTGTTGGGCGCTATTTATGCTTTGGTAGACAACCGCACTGTCCGAGAATCATCGCTTGCACCCCTTCCGATATCACAGCGCACTGCAGTGCGCGCGAGTGACGAAAGCAGCCACAGTAGCATGTTGTACTTACAAGTAGTATATCTACGGTGACCATACGTCCTGTTTTTTGCAGGACCGTACTGTAATTTAAAGGTCTGTCCTGCGTAGTTTTTAAAAACAGAAAAACCCCAAAATGTACTGATTTTTTCCAAGTGTTCTGCCTTTGTCCCGCATTTTCTTCGATATTTTAAAATTAACCTTTCCTGATCGAAATAAAAGCAGTGCCGATAAATAATTGATAACTACATGAGGGTAAGCTGGTTCGAGGTTCAACCAGTCAATGCGTTCTAAATTTTGTACGGTTATGGACAATGGATGACGAGAAAATGAAGAGCAGCATCAAAAATATTAATAACACTGCTCTACAAATTTTGTGGTAATCGCGTAAGTCAAAAAAAAGCCAAGCCAACTTTCTTTTCAAACAAGCATTGTCGACATTTTTTCGAAAAACGTGTTTTTTTGGGACATTTCGGAGGTATTCCTCAATATCACATTAAAAAATCATCTAATCAACATAAGCGACCTACAGNTAATAACACTGCTCTACAAATTTTGTGGTAATCGCGTAAGTAAAAAAAAAGCCAAGCCAACTTTCTTTTCAAACAAGCATTGTCGACATTTTTTCGAAAAACGTGTTTTTTTGGGACATTTCGGAGGTATTCCTCAATATCACATTAAAAAATCATCTAATCAACATAAGCGACCTACAGTCTTTGCATAAATATATAACTTTGATGATTTCAATGAAAATGATTAGTGTTACAAGCGCCCAAAATCGAAAAAAGTGAAATTTCAATCACATTTGAAAACTACATAGTTGTAAATAATTGATTCTTTTTACAGTAAATGAAAATCGGATTAGAAATGCAGATGTTACGGAGCACAATCTGCACTAAGTATATATTTTTGCAAAGGGCTCATCAATACATTTCGAACTGTTGGCCGTTTCATAAGATATTGACGAATAACTGAAAAAAGTACTAAATACACGTTTTTCGAACAGATCTCGAAAACGCTTCTTTGAAACCATGGGTATTTTTTTCGTGTTCAACGACCCAAAGTTTGCCTAAATATTCTCTTTACAGAGGTTCATATTTCGTGTAAAGTAATATGTAATATGTCTTATTATAATTTTGTAAATATTCATTAAAAAAAGATTAATACCAATGAAGCAAATGTGATTTATGTTTAAAGTTTAAAATTGGATTAACTATTAACACCCACACCTAAACAAAAGCGTCAGCGTTGTCTGGCTGTCAAAAAATCCTCATGCCCATACAATTTGTATGGAGCATACCGAAACAACGCGGCGTCAACGCTGAGCGGTAGGAAAATTCGATTTTGACAGGGCGTTAGATATTGAAGTTGGCTGCAGAAAACGGCGAAACAATAATTTTCGTGTTACACACAAACAAACCTATGCTTATTATTGGTGTTATTTCTGCATTTGACATAGCGTTGACGCTTTTGTTTAGGTATGCCACTTCGGCGCTAACGCTAGGCGTCAGAAACCGCTCCTCCCAACGCTTATGTTTAGGTATGGCAGTAAGAAATATACACTACTCGTTATTTGAATAGCGCACCTTTTTAATCCTTAGCATTTACAGTTTTCCGATTTGAAAATTAAAAAACAAAACTTTCAAGAGGCGACGATTTTTTTGTTGGTGTTGCGCATTTTCTTCCATATACAAATTTTGTCAAGCATACTTTGTATGGAAAAAAATGAAAAAAAATGGTGCGCTATTCAAATTACGATGAGTGTACATATATTTTTGTTATTTTTATACTACGTAATTATATGTAGGTAAATTTTTTGAAAAATTGTCCTGCATTTTGAAAATATATTTGTGGTCACCGTAAGTATATCTCTACTCATGCATGCGGAATGCTAAAGTAATTGCAACGTTGCACGCCTTTGCGCAATATCATTCCGCGATTACCCGGCTTGTACAGCCACTTTCGGCAACAAGTGGAAACAGTGGTATTACACTGATATTTAGAAGCTCAGGAAAGCAAGGAAATGTTTCAAAATTAAAAAAATAAAAAACAAGTAAGAAAGTCTAAGTTCGGTCGGAGCCGAACATTAAATACCCGGCGCAAGTATTAGATATATGTTTTTCACATTTCCGAAAGCTACCGCTACGTGGTAAGCCGTGAGTAAATTAGCGTCCTTAAATTTCGAAATATTGAAGTTTCAAGCATTTCTGAAATTTACCGTTATATGTAAAGCGGCCGTAATTTTGGTCCGATCTCAATAATTTTGAATGTTTTGCTTTTACGTGGCAAGCACAATAACCATACCTAGTTTGTTACAAATTGGTGAAACGGTTACCGAGATACATATATGTGATCATAAGTGGGCGGTGCCACGCCCATTTTCCAAAATTTTATCACAAACATATTTCCTGATTAAGAATTGTTGCCAGCATCAATTTTGAATAAATTAGCTTCAATATTTACTGATTTATCGAAGATTTTGTATTTCTCTAAATTACCGTTATATGGGATGTGGGCGTGGTTATTGTCCGATTTTA
>NW_016157186.1:28874-39353 GCF_001687245.7 Rhagoletis zephyria
TAACCATAAGTGGGCGTGGCTTTTCATTCTGATCACTTATGTATACATTTGTCTATATCTATCTCGATTCGTTTTGGCTGTTACAAACAACCGTTATGTGAACAAAATTAATATACCCTTGTGCACAAGTGCGCTCGGGTATAAAAANTGATGCAGCGGTTACCAAGATATACACATTAACCATAAGTGGGCGTGGCTTTTCATTCTGATCACTTATGTATACATTTGTCTATATCTATCTCGATTCGTTTTGCCTGTTACAAACAACCGTTATGTGAACAAAGTTATAATACCCTTGTCCACAAGTGCACTCGGGTATAAAAACCGAAAGCATAAACAAAAACCTGGATGGTGATCATTAAGTTAGCCAAAATCGGCATAATTGCTGATAAAATTTACTCAATACAGTCAAATAGTAGAAACACGAAAATTGCTACCAATTCTATTTGTGTCCAATTAGGGCGGATAAATTAATGAAAAAGTCCAAAAGACTCTATGTGGGGCAAAAAGGTGTGGCCGAAACCCCTTTTAATTAAACTACCGCCACCGAAGGGTGAAAAGGTGCCAAGTCCATTTTTTTTATTGTTCAGGAGGNTATGGCTACTGCTCAGCAATACTCAAAATTGCTACCAATTCTATTTGTGTCCAATTAGGGCGGATAAATTAATGAAAAAGTCCAAAAAACTCTATGTGGGGCAAAAAGGTGTGGCCGAAACCCCTTTTAATTAAACTACCGTCACCGAAGGGTGAAAAGGTGCCAAGTCCATTTTTTTTATTGTTCAGGAGGGACGAAAAATCGGTGTACTTTCGTATTACCTGTCATTCTGCATCAAAAACTAAATTTTGGAAAAAAATGGACTTCGCACCTATTCACCTTTAGGTAGCGATATATTGAAATATCCCCCTTTGTAAAATGAATTAAAATGTAATCGCATTTTGGCTGAGTGAATAACACTGGCCAAACAAACTATTGCGGGGATTCCAATAGGGATTTTCTGTAGATTGAGAATCTTGCCTTTAAATTATTCGATTGGCTTTAGTTTTGGGGATATTTGAAATTAAATATGCCAAGCAGCGCATTTTTCCCATTAAATATTTCAACTTGGTAGTAAAGTAAACTAACTCGATTTAAGTAAATATTCCATACTTCATACTACGTACCTAAATATTTCATACTTGAAATAAGAATTTCGTACTCAAATCAAATATGATGCTTCTTTATTGTGAGTACGAGTATTTATTTTAAGAAACATTATAAAGAAAAAGGTTGTTTTAGTTATCAGAACCTTTCATACTTCGACTTAGAATGTTAGATGTACATATGTATATGAACAATACTTTCACAAAAAGACGCACGAAAAAAATTATTGATATATACTTAATTTTTTAGGTTTGCTAGATCTTAATTCCAGTATTTGGTTCTCAAAAATATCATACATAATATAAGATTTGCGTTCTCTGTTTTAGTATTTTCAATCCTAGTCCGATTTTAAGTTCGGAAATGCTAAGATTAAATACTAAAAACTTGGATTCCTTCTCTGAGTGTACATGAGAAGTGTCCGATTTCAAATATTTACACCATATTGATTTCGTATGCCAAGGGCAATAGCTATACCGAGTTTGGTGGATATTGCTTGGAATTAATGAAACCAAGGTTTTCTGAAAGTCTGCATAGTATATAGAAAAGTGATTTGATGGTGGTCGCAGAGCAGTTTTATAACAATTAAAAGTAATTTAAATGTAATAATTTATACCAATGAAAAGCCTTTCTAGGGGTGCGCTATGATTACGGTGACCATATTAAGCAACGTAAAATAAAGGACTTTTTTTCAAAATGACTCGGGAATACATACATATAACTTGTATGATAAAAGTACCTTACCCATATCGTAATTTAAATCAAATATTTACCAGTTAATTATATTATTTAATTGTACAAGTTCCCCTGCTGTAGCGAAAAATGAAGCCAAATTGTTTTCAAGGACTTCGCCATCCTTTGCTACCAAAATGCACACAGTGGTTCAATATCGGAACTGAATATTCACAATTCACCGCATCCTTCATTTTTCAACCAATTTTTAAACCTAAAAATAATATTTATTTTGGTGAACTTTATTTATAACATTTATAATTTTTGTGGAATTTTTTTGTTTTGGAAAACTATACAATTGTTTTCAACTATTTTTTGCTATGTAACATTTATTAACTGGAACTGGAACAGGAGAATAAATTTTCTGGAATCTCGGCGTGCAACACGATCCTGGGCGCAACTTTCCCTGTGCTTTATAGATTGTACAAAGATTACCGATTAAATAGAAACTCTTAAGTGGGGTGCGAAACAAACTGGCGAAGGTTTTCATTATATTTTATAAGGGATATTTTTATTTTTCATATCCTGTGCTTAAAAGTTTACCTCTGAAAAATGCAGACAGTTTAAGAAATAAAGGACAAAATGCGTCCTTTATTTTGAAAAAAAATTATAAGGCAGGGGTCAATATAAAGGACTGTCCTTTAAAATGAATACAATAAATACGGATGGAAATAAAATAAATACGGATGGTCACCGTATGATACAAAAAACATGGAAAGAACATCAAGGAAAAGTGTAAGCAATGTTTCTCAACCATATTTCTCAACAATGTTTCCTTTGCACCAAAGCGAACCCAGCGGCCGCTTGGTAAAAAGTAACTTCAGATTCACATTGCTCTTACCGAAACACCCTCAGAAAGGCCTTTTGATGCTATAAATATTTGCATTTAAATCAAATTTAATTGTTTTAAAAGCTGCTCTGCGATCACCAACTTAAATTAAAAAATAAAGGTTAAAATCGCCCTTGGCAACAGAAAGCAATATATTGTAAATATTTGAAATCGGACTAAAATTGCGCCCACTGCGATGTTATTATAACTAAGAACACCAATTTACTCCAAGTAGNAATATTTGAAATCGGACTAAAATTACGCCCACTGCGATGTTATTATAACTAAGAACACCAATTTACTCCAAGTAGATATGTACTTACAACAATCTCTTAACAAGGTTATTAAGATTATTTAAAATTATTGCAAAGTGAGCGTGGTTCAATTATTTCATTAAGTCTAATTCAACACAATATCGAAAGTTTCTCTCGTACTTTTTTATTTATTTTTAATTTAAAAATGTGATGTATGCATCCTGATTTAAATATTTTGTATCACATCCATATTATTTTTTTTAAGTTGCCTTATTATATACAAGTGATAATAGGCCTTTCAACTTGAATTCCCAATTCTAACGAATTGGTGTGTTAAGTAGGGATCACATGATTTGTACATTTGTACAGATTCGTCCTTTTCACCGTCACAGAGTGGTGTTGTTTGGAAAGTTGTAATTGAGCTAAACTCATACTCGCTAAAAATTTCTAGACAACACTACTCTGTGACTGGCAACTGTACAAATGTACAAATCGTGTGATCCCTGCTTTAGGCCCGTTTTCTCATCTAACCTTTAGATTACCGGCCACTTTATCGTCTCGATATACGAGTTTTCGTTTTCTCATCAGCGCATTAATTTCTCGAATCGATAAATTGTTGCTCACCCGATCTAACCTTTAAAAATTTGTACCCAACTTTAAATTTTGGTTTGGGTTTGGTTCATGAGTCAGATATATTAGATATTTCAACCAATGTTTTGTTTTTTTCTAACAGTTGCTCTTGGTTAATATTGGCTTATGTTGCATTGCCAACCTTTGAAATTTTATGACGAATGTAGTAAAGTTTCACTCTCATAATTGTAGCGAAGTTTCACTCTACGGAATAACAAATTTATTTTTACCGGTAAGATAAGAAAACCAAAACCCTTTAAAGTGAGGAACAATTCATCTGCCCTGTTAGTAAAGGCAACTTTACTGCTTACTTTAGAAAACGGCCCTTAGAGTAGATGACCAAAAGGTAAAAAATTGAAACGTATGTGCAGTACAATCCGGGTAGAGTGAACCAATTCGTGCAAGGCTTGTTCTCTCAAAGTTATTAAAGGAAAATTAATATGCGCGTCTTTATTATAGCAACAGAATAGCACAGTAAAATTAGACTTTTTCTTAAAAAAAATTTGTAACAGCAATTTTTTGATGCAGTTTACTTCTGTTTGACACGTAGATCATGGATCCACAGTCTTGCCCCTAAATTTCATTTGGCAACATTCCGCCATCTTGGATTTTCGTTTTTTAGGAACGTTCCAAACATAGCGATGTAAAGCCTGGTTATACTTACATTTTACTGCAACGCATAACATGAGGTACTGTCACATATCGAATCTGTTTAATAAGCTTTGCATATCTACAACCGATTATCCGACGCAGCGCGTGACAGGGCATGACAGCGAAGTCTGGTGAATTTTAATTTTTCGCTAAGGGAAGCGGCGTAAAATTAATTTCCATATAACGTCAACCAGTACAGTACAATGGCCAAAATTCCATAGGACGGATTACAAAGATGAAGTTCTTAAAATGATCATATAGACACCCCCATTGAAAACAGTGTGGCCTTTTCTAAAATTTAACATGGGATCTCAAATATGGCGTCTAAACTAACCGTAAATTAGATTTTGCCTTACACTTTTGTGCCACCGCAGAACCCAAGAGCATACTAGAAGACAGAAACACATATAAAACAATAAGAACTGACCCAACGAACACTCTGCAAAAGAAAAACAACATTATAGTGGACGATCTCTACAAAAACAAATACATAAACCTAAAAGAAAAATACCAACTCAGCAGCAGTGCAGCTACCGCAACAAGACTTTATGGATTGTCAAAAGTTCACAAACCAAAAACCCCTTTACGCCCAATTGCTTCCTCTGTGAATGTCCCATGCTACGGATTGTCCAAATATGTTGGAGAAACTTTAAAAACCATCGTTTCAGAAGATACAATGTTGAAAATGCATTTAAAAGATATAGGTGTATGTGAAGAAGATGTATTAGTGTCGTTCGATGTAGTATCCTTGTTCACAAATATACCTACAACGTTAGCAATTAAAATCATACTAAATAAATGGGACCAAGTATAAAAGAGGACGAATGTACCTAAAAATAAGTTTCACCACATTTTAGACTTTTGTCTTAAAGACAACAACTATTTTGTGTACAATAACAAATTTTATACTCAAAGTTTTGGAATGCCGATGGGCAATCTTCTTTCGCCAACAATTGCTGACATTATCATGGACAACCTACTTGACAATACCCTCGCGGAGCTTAAAAACAAATACAATATTGACATAAAATTTATAGCGAAATATGTGGACGACATCTTTGCAATAATAAAACTAAACGACGTGAACAGGATTTTAGACACACTAAACAAATACCACAACAAACTCCAGTTTACCATAGAAATGGAAGAAAACGCACGCATCCCTTCTTAGACGTCTGCATTCACAGAGAGAAAAATAGCCTATTTTTGGACTGGTACTCCAAACCTACATCTTCTTCAAGTGCCAAAGTTGTAGGGGATTTGAAAACCGTGACCAAAATGGTTACCAAATAGTTTATTTTAATTATTTATATAAAACAACCAAAGGTCATTTCAAATTGAAAAAAAAAATTCTCGGAGTGATTGGAACGCGCCAGCGCTCTTTCTAGCTTCCTAACTCCCCGTGGCCAGAACATCGGCGTGTACACATGTGCCGCTACTCTCTTAAGCTGACTCCATGAGAGTGGTGGGATAGTTGTACGGCTGAAACAACTCGTATATTCGGATATACAAAATATCTGTATAGAACTCCTAGTGCTTAGTTTTAATTTGGGGTTATATGGTTTGATATATGGTATGCGAAAAGATGAAAATGGACATCAAAACCCAAAACTCAACCGTAGTGCCAAAAATCGGACCCAGTTGCTGAATCTTAGCCATCTTCATAGATCCGCTAAAAAACATGGGTCCAGCCGCTTAGGAGGAGCTCAGTGACATGCAAGCCCACAGAAGATTACCATGATCCGCCATTTGAAGTTTTTGAATCTGATTTCAGATTCGTAATCAAAGACCTTAAGAACCCTTCACTGTAAAGTTTTAAGAGAAACTAATAGATTTAAATTTTTGTTCGCCTTATTAGGTCGGGCATTTTGAATTTTTCGAACTTGACCTCAGATTCGTAATAAGCGGCTCCAAGAGCCCCAGAGGAAAACTTTTCAAGCGAATCGGATCGACTTTAATGTTTTTGGCTGCTCTAGGTTTTTTCATGCTCTAGGTTCGTAATTAGCAACCTCAAAAATATAACAACCTGCTGTTACTTTTTTTTTGTGTTGGGTTCTCCGGTGGCGCAGAATTTGTAAAGAAAAATCAAATTTACGGTTAGTTTACACGCCATGTTGTAAGACACCATGATGAATTTTTGAAAAGGCCACACTGTTTTCAATGGGGCACATCTATGTGATCATTTTAACACCTTAATATTTGTAATCCGTCCTATGGAATATTGGCCATCGTACTGTAATGGTTGACGTTATATGGAAATGAATTTTACGCCGCTTCCATTACTTCGCTATGTTTGGCACGTTCCCGGCCGTGATCTAATCGTCGTAAAAAAATGTGTGTACAAAAGTTGTGGAGAATGAAATCCTCTACAACTTTGGAATTTCAATATGCTATGTATTTTCAACAGAAATTGTCGACAATGTAAAATTTTTTCGCAGTTTTTGCTAATTATTTATAATAAAAAATGTTTGTTTTTTAAACCCTCTATAAAACAAGTATGGGAAATTAAATTCTCTACAAATTTGCGTTTCACCATTTTTTACGACAAATGCAAAATAAGCTTGCAAATTGGAAAAAACCCAAAAAAACTTAAATCCAAGATGGCGGAATGTTGCCAAATGAAATTTAAGGGCAAGACTGTGGATCCATGATCTACGTGTCAAATAGAAGTAAACTGCATCAAAAAATCTCTCGCTCCCTTCCATTTCGTTTAGACAAAAATTACGTACGAAAAGATATAGTAACACAACAATTTATCACAACTGAAGCACAGAGAATTTTTCACAATTTTTTTTATTCTTTATAAAAAAATTTTACTAAATACATCAAAAAAAAACTCAAGATATTCAATAAGTTTGCATACAAACTTGCAACTTTTTAATTAGACTTTTGGTAAATTTAAAAATGAAGTTTTGCAGCCCATTAAATTTTAGTTGATTTTTGGTATTGTTTTTACTGAGAGTTTCTTCCATACAAACTATGTTCGACAATTGTTTTTATATGGAGGACACTGTCAGCAAAAAAAAGGCTTAAAATCAACGAAATTTTCTGGCAACTTCAGACTTGCACTTTATTAATTTGTACAAAAGGTATATTTTCAAAATTTTTCTAACAGATCTGATAAGAAATTGTGATTTGATGAAGAGTCTCCGAGCCAATAATTTTGTACGGCACTGGTTTCATGAAAGAAAAAAAAATGAGTACAAGATAACATTAAAATATCAGTCAAATTTTTCGTTGCTGTGGACTTGTTTCAAATCTTTTGACTTTTCCTTAATATAATTGTAAAACTCTGTGCACGTCATATTTAACGTATTTAGGTACATATGTATGTATATTAATCATCAACTATTGCTTGTGCAAATTTCAACTATCTGAAGATGTTTCACAAATGAAACCGGTGCACTGAGAGAAAGAAGTTTAGAATTAAAAAAACGTGCTAAATTTAAAAAAATACGCATATGAAAGAGCACCAACCCAACTCGTAATACATTTAAGTATACACATTTTATTATTCAGTCTAGAAATATTAAATTCAAATACGCCCATATAAAAATTAAGCGCTTTGCACTTAACGGAAGCTTTTTCATAATTAAGTTAAAAAATATATATTTAAATTCCATGCTGCCTGTAATGGGATTTGAACCCTGACCCTCTGGAAATTAACAAATTGTGGCAAGTATCTTTGCGCACTCATCTACAGCCAGACATGTAAATGTGCATTCAAATGCTGACTTTGAATCAACACCACGCGTTCGTGGTATTAAAGTGTTGTTTTTAAATACGAACATTTTAGAACGATAATCAAATAAAAATATGAATGTTTACAAGCGTTATTTCCCTCAGTGAATTCATAAAATTTTAGTTATTTTTTAACTTTTATTCAAATTTGTGCAATCAAATCGAAAACCGGGAAATTTAAATGAAACCCGGGACAAATAGTCTAAAACCGGGACATGTCCGGGATAACCGGGACGTATGGCAGCCCTAAGGTTACCACCTATTTGAAAATTTGATTTAATTTAATTGATGAGGTAAATTGAATATTGAAATATGGATATCAAACTAAAGAGAATTGGGAAAGCTTACTGCCAGACATATGATTCAGGAAGGTTGCCACATGTTAGACAAATTTTATTCAATTAAGGTAATAAAATAAATGAAATATAACAATACGAGTATCAAACAGCACAAAAATAATTTTAAGGCGCAATGAAGCACTTCGGGTATTTGCTGGTTTGATAAGAAAAACATAAAATTTTTCTTTTAAAGCCTTATATTTGAGGAATCTATGTAATTTTTTACCTTTCACACTAAAAGGCCAATATTTTAGTTTTCATGTCGTTTTGATCAAAATATTATATTTCACGTCTATATCTTTCTACAGATTCTGATTCTGTGCAAAAATCATATGTACATATAAAAACCAGTGGTGGAGCTGTATAATTGTTCGTGTCTAAATTCGAAAATAAATACAGCAATTTGGAAGGTTGATGATCACAAACCAACCGTTTAACTGATTGACCAAGTGTGGAAAACTGCGTCAAGTGATTGCTTCCGCTTAAAAAAAAAAAACCGTGAGCTTGCGCATAGAGAGGCCGCTGCTACTTTTCCATGGCACGATAGCCAGAAGCATAAACACGCATATGGTAAACTATGTACGGCCCATGCTATTCTCGGCACGGAAATGTGTGTTTTCGCTATTTTTTAACCGACTTCCAAAAGAGGAGGAGGTTATCAGTTCGTCGGAATATTTTTATTTTATTTTTTATGTATGTTACAGCATAACTTTGGACCACGACCGATTTTGATAATTCTTTTTGCAACGGAAAGGTAGTGTCTCAGAGGTAGTCCCATACTAACTTGGTTTAGATCTGATCATTGAATCATGAAATATATAGATATATATTTTTTTTTTTAAGTCGGTTTTTTTTGCTAAAACTTACATGTAGACACACACATTCATAGCAGTAAATTTGTTTTATGTGCGCGTTATTTTATTAACACGGAATTAATTAAATTGGGAATGTGCGGTGATACGAGGAAGTGGTTTAACGGCTTTAAGCGTTTGGAATGGCAGGTTGGCAGCGGCAATAGCTGAAAAACAGCGGAAGACTAAAACGACGAAAAACACTTTCACTTTTTTTTTAATTTTTCTTTTGCCACATTCGGCGAATTGACGGCATGACTAGCTGGCATTGGCCGTAGGCGATTCGTAACGGTTTCAATGTGACTAATATTGTTGCAGTCTGTTATGTTACCTGCATGGAGTAGGAGAAAAAGTGAAACCAATCGAAATGCGGTTATCAATTTTTTAATATTAAATTTTCACGTGATTGTGAACGCCTAAAGCTATCGGCCACCGTCGATTATTAAATACGAATTGAATCAATTTCGCAGGAGTTGAGAGTATGAAATACAGCTTAGCTGATACAAAATGGCAGTTTTATTTTGAGAAGAAACAAGCATTTTTCCTTACAGTCCCTTCTATACATACATATTAACATATCATCACCATTAAAGCAAAAGTACCTATTTAAAACATTTGAGAAATGCAAAAAACTATTTCAATTTACATTACGCTTACGAAGATGTTCTAAAGATGCTAATAAATTTATTATTTTTACAAACTTTTATTTAACTTGTAATGTTCGCAGCGGGAGTGCAATGGGTTATGGTCGTTGCGCTGGGTATGCAGTTACAGTTGCATGGCTATACTCAATCCCGACTCTTTCGTCCTCTTTCGCGACTCTGGGCAACGTGAGCAACCCATCTGCGAGATGCGGTAACCAATCCAAGTGGAGCCTTGGGTCACGGCAGAAAGAGAGGGAGCTTCGGTGGGGCCACTCCGACTTATTCGGTTTAAGGGCTCACCGAGGTCTGCAGCGTCTGTTCACCAGTAGGTGCGGCTGCAAGCGGGTGTCTGCTTGGAGCAAGCGGCTCGCTATATAAACGTGTATTTGGTTGCGAAACCACCCCCGTCCCAGCAATGGGTTGTGCGCTGGGCTTGGGACCCGCCACGTAAAAACCACTTCCAGTGAAGAAGCAAGGCAAAGCCTCGGATGAGACCCCCCCTTATGATGACGACCACGGCAAATGTTTAAAGGACTACGATTTGAGGGCATGCACCTGGAATGTCCGGACCCTTAATGGGGAAGGTGCCTCTGCCCGGCTGGTTGATGTCCTCGTAAGGACAAAAGCTGACATCACCGCCATCCAAGAAATGCGTTGGACGGGGCAAGGCA